>NC_135497.1:385340454-385460454 GCF_052857255.1 Amblyomma americanum | reverse complement strand
ATTTTGCCTCAACAATCATGCATCACCCTCGCACGAGAATTCGACAGGACTCGAGGAATAATAGCCACCGGCGGTGTTTGGCTGTGTCGCTGGCATTCCTGGCACGTCTGATTCGGAGGATGACAGGATAATTCCTTTCCGCGACGATGCCCCGAGGAAGCCGCGCTCACTCTCTGGATATGCCGCCGCCCTGTGGTGCGGCCTCGAGATTACTTGCCTCAGCGGGCGCACGCTCGCAGCTAATGCGCCGCGGCGTGCGATCCGCTCTATTTTAAGGCTTTTTCGAGAGAACCATGTCGGCCTCTTCTTGAGACTAATCTATCATGCCGCCCACGCGATAGGGCCTGCTTGCACTGACAAAGGGCGTCATTCACACTTCTTGCTTCTGCCTTTCTTCTTTCGAAAACGTGAAAAATAAAGTTACGAAGCTTCCGCGAAGCGTTGCGGATACCATCGAGTCTGATATTTTCAGTGGGTAAAAGCTATAACAAAGCACAAATAATCTTTATCAAATTCATTAAGGGAAAATTAAATAAATGTGGGGAAAGAAAAAGAAGCAGACAGTAATGAAACATGTGCGAGGAAAACACAACCGAAGATGTCCGGCACGGTCCGTCGTTAGATGCCTATAGAAACAGCGGGGCATTTGCGGTGCAGTAGCGCACAGAGAGTTGCTGAGGCAATCATAAAAAGACACGAAAACAAGACGGGAGTAGCCAGCTGATTTTAGCCGCCAACACAATTTAAAGAATATCGAAGGAGCTCTTGCAGGTACGTTTTAGCCCGTCGTTTAGTACAGTGGATAAAAAGCAAGCAGAGAGAGCGATCAATTAATTTGTTGCAAGCAGGGAACCAAGAACATTACAGCGAAAGAGATATTGGAGCAAGCATAAAAGCCTTTCTGTACATAAGCTGTTCAGAAGCCGCCTGTGCTTTGAAGTTGAAAAACGTTTTCATGCTTAATTTCAGTCATGGTAACTAGAAACGTGTTTTTGAAGTTGCTGATTGCCTCGTTAGGATGTTAACAAAGCTCTTCACGAAATATATACAGTTAAAAACTGAAAGGCTCAAAATGGAGCCATGACGGACTGCTCCTCTGCACCATAACCGGCGGATTGCAGCCACCTGATTTTAAGGCTGCTGCGCGTGAACGATCTTGATCTTCTTGAATGCTCTTGGTCGCATGCGGTGTGTTTAAAATACCGACTGACCATTCTATTATGTTGTGGGGAACTTGAGAGTTCCGTAAAGCTTCTTTTGCTCTTTTTCTCTTCTAGTGTGTGCATCACTGAATTAGGATCAGACGTCTCATGCAAAATACGCCTTTATGCAGATGATTACATAAATTTTAACTGCATGAAGTGTTCGTTTGACTCTGGTTACCTACAACGCAATTTAGACTCTATAAAGCACTGATGTGTGAAGTTACAAATCTCTCTGAAGCCGTTTAAATGTAAATTCTCTGTTTCACAGGTAAACATGATTTATGCTTATTTGAATATACCGGGTGTCTCAGAAAAGCTGGCCACCAATTGTTAAAATTGAGTTGCCAGGTATAGAAGCTTTTTGCGGCATAGTATTGCCAGTGTTGGCGGACGTCAAAAAGTAGGCGGAGTATGTTAACTAGTAAAATGATTAACTAAATTCCAATGGGACCTTTTTAGCTAGTACCGATAGGCACCTGATTGCAATGAGAGATTTGTAGCCGGTCGTTAGTAATAGCTGCATCAGCTTTTTAGAATTTCGCAAATGCGATTACCCTCAACGCTCTGGTCCAACTGATTTGGGCCATTTCTCGCACAATTAGAAAATCGGGCGCTAGCGGGAGGGCGCAAAGGGACGTCAATAAAATCGCTACGCTCCGTGATCCCCACTTCTCGCCACTTCGATTCTCTTGAGCGACCGGGGCAGAGGATGTCGAAACGTTTTCCTACAATCAATTACTTTACAGATCAAGAAACAGTGTATGTATTACTAAAACATGGGCACTGTCAACCACAGCTGGACAGGGAAAAATACCATCGAGATATGTGGTCGTCGGGCATTATTGACAGTTTATAAGGTGTCAACATAACGCGTTCACCGAAACTTCTCAACAGAGTTCTTCATAGCCGGACAGGCTTCAAAGCAGCCGAAAAGTGCTATCGCATGTATAATGCCTTTGCAAACAGTGTTAAATAGGTAATAATGTTTATCTCGGTTATATTTAGCCGGGACACCAGTGCACATTTGTGTGTGCGTGCGTGTGCGTGTATAATGTGCGCGTACGTGTGCGTACGCGCGCGCGCACGTGTGTGTGTGTGTGTGTGAGTGAGAGAGATAGAGATTGAGAGAGAGAAAGAGAGAGAGAGAGATAGAAAGACGGCAAGATTGTTCCGTCCATTGCTGAAAAAGCAAGTGAGATCGCCAATCGAAGTGAAAGTGAAAAATGCCGTCGCGGAGGGCGATTCTTTTAAAACTGCAAGAAACCACCGACTCAGATGAATGCCGCCTTGATACTCGTGGGAAATGCTGTATGTTGATATCGCCACCTTCAGCAAAGCCACTCCAAAAAGAACCAATGACAGGTGAACCATTGTCATTTTCACAGCGATTATCGATGAGCAACCAACCATGTTACTGCCGAGTTTCTAGAAGGAGGCTTATATTGCGGCAGGAAATCCCACAGTTCTGTGTTGCGGATGAGCGTCGCTGCTATATTTCGGGTAATCTTGCAGTATATGAGGAGATCGTGCCCGCCGCGGTGGCTGAGTGGTTATGGCGCTCGGCTGCTGGCCCGAAAGACGCGGGTTCGATCCCGGCCGCGGTGGTCGAATTTCGATGCAGGCGAAATTCTAGGGGCCCGTGTACTGTGCGATGTCGGTGCACGATAAAGAACCCCAGGTGGTCGAAATTTCCGGAGCCCTTTACTACGGCGTCCCTCATAGCCTGAGTCGCTTTGGGACGTTAAACCCCCATAAACTAACTAGGAGATCGTGATCATAAGAAGACGTAATATAGCGCGGTTCCAAATCATGCCTCAGTAAGAAATCGGTTTTAGTCATTGGGGATAGCCAGCTGCGACTCATTATCCGCCTATATTCGGTACCTCGTGTACGCACTGCTTAAAATCTCGTTATCGCGTGCAAAATTCTTCGTATTCTAAACATCGAGATGCTGCGCCGAGTAGCTTCACTCAGTTATAGTCTTCTATTTAGTTACATAATTTGCATAGCCCAGCCGTGGACACGCACATAGCCCGAAGTCATCATAACAATCAGCGGCTCAACTACGTTCATTGCAGTACTTAGATCGCCATTAATTCGCTTACTAGCCAGCTGCACCCGTCCTATGCCGGGCAGAAGAGTGGCATCCATTTAAACTGAAAGCTTTACTACGCCAGCCAGCCATTTCGGCTCGTCGCGCACTTCAGCCGTATGCCGTATGCCGTATGCCGTGGCCGTCCAACGACCTTGAGCCGCCGTTGCCTATATACGAACACCGCAGCCGCGCTCCAACAGATGGCGCCGTCGACGCCGCTGCCGTCGCCGCACGCTCCACCAGATGTGCTCTGCTGGGGTAGAGGGAGAGGATGTGTCGCCTCGCGGTGGGTATATATATATATATATATATATATATATATATATATATATATATATATATATATATATATATATATATGTATGTATATGCGCTTCGCCTCAGTGTATTGTAGTCGTTATGGAGAGCGCGAAAGAAACGCAAAACGACAGAACTAAGCGAGGAAGAGACAACGCACTCAAGAGACGCCGGAAGAGCGCGCCGCACGACTAGAGAAGCGCCGTAACGAAGATGCGGCTAGAAGAAATTGTACCACGTCCAGGAGTGACTGTTCAACTGCAGAAGAGACCGGTTTGAGTTCTCGAGAGCGTCGGAATGAGACGCTGCGTAGACGACGCGCCGAGGAAACGAAGCTTTGCTAATTCAACTAGGGTTAACCAGAGCTAAACCAGAGCCATTTTTTTTTCTAATGGCGCTCTTTGGCGTGAGATGCCCTTGCGCCATTAAAACCCATCATCATCATCATCATCATCATCATCATCATCATCATCAAATAACATGTCCTGTACTCAAGGCGTACAGGGAAAGCCTACTAGTAAGGAAATAATGGCTGGCTAAACTATGCCTGACAAGGCCGGAACGTTACTCATGATTTCTCAAGTGAAATCCAATTTGATCGAATCCTTCAAGCGTCAGTCGACCTTTAATAAAGTCTACCTGTGAAAGGGCGGTTATTTCACTTTCTAGGCGAAATGCAGAAACATCTCAAAAGTGATCTTGCTCTGGGATCCTGCGTAGGTAGACGACCTCAATGCTCAAAGCACCAGCGAAGCATAAAGAGACATAGCTAGATGGGCACGATAGTTAAATTCGTCCGCCATTATCGGACGATGTTAGCTAGCAGACAATGAATAGCCAACAAATCCGCTCCTTTGCGGCGTCATCTCAGAGAAATAGGTTATTGCTTCTTCAGCGCCGCTCATTATTTTTGCAAGTTCCATGAATTCAGTTTTTAGAAGCAGTGGCTGAACATTTTCTTGAAGCACGTATAGTTAACCTACGCTTTTATTACTTCCTAGACTTCGTTATTCAGTGCTGCATTGGCTTGGTTACTGTCACATGGCAAATCTAGCTCAAGCAGTGAAGGGAAGAAACCAAACATCCCTTGCCCGTCCTGAACGTTTTGCAAAACTAAACGCCAAGTCTGAGGGGCTCCGTGGCGGACAAAGTGTTCGAGGCAATTTTCCAGGACGCATGGCTGAAGTGGTAGCAATATCTGGATTCGGAGCATGTCATCAGCCATCCTTCACTCGGCTCTCGACTTATCATTTCTGGCATCAGCCCCGGACAAAGTATCGCCGCTTACTGCAAAGCGAGGTGGTGCAGTGAGCCTTGTATCTTGATGCTCTGAGTAAGCGCTGGCGAAGAAGACGAGGATATTAAAAGGATACTGCAGAATCGCACTGCTATGCGCTGCCCACCGTAAGGATGCTTAGGCTCGGCAGAAGTCTTGTGAAAGAGCGCGCAGACCCGAAGAACAGGACGTAGTGGGTTCAAATGTCACGGGAGATTGCCGACGAATAATAATAATAATAATAATAATAATAATAATAATAATAATAATAATAATAATAATAATAATAATAATAATAATAATAATAATAATTTTATTGGACAAAAGAATTCAAAGTACAAGAAACGGGCCTGTCAAAGCCACCAATGGCTTGAAGGACTTGGCCCGGCAAAATAAGCGGACGAGTGTGCAATATTCACTCCACGCATAACAGGGTGAATGCAAGGGTATTAACAGTTAAGAGGCTAAACACAAACAAGAAGCAAATCACGAGACAAGGATCAATATACATAAGATAAGATGAACATATTTCAGAGGTGATGACCAATACTTTTTAGAAGTATTGAAACAACCGCGTTACAATGAACAAATAATCTTTTTCAATGCCTTGTTTGACTGAATCGAGAATGCCTCATTTGGCAAATCGTTCAGAATTTTTGGCACGTAAACACGGCGTCTAGCTTCACCATATCTTGTTGAGGATCGCTGCACTACATAGCGAACACTATTACGAAGGCCTCGGGGGGGGGGGGGGGGGGGGCTGTATAGCATGTTTTAAAATCACTGAACCAAAAATGCCGTAGCACCACAGTTTGTACAAACAAAGACCAGAAGCAAGGCTAGCCAAGCGCCGAGAAGATGTTATGAGTTTTGAGTGACGGATTATTGTAGGCTAGATTTCTCAGTATGTTCGTTAACAAAGAATCCACGCGGTTTTGCCATCGGGTAGGGCAAAAAGCAAAGACGGTAATCCCATATCGAAGGGTGCTGTAGACCAAAGCATGTGCTATCATTTTTTTTTTTTGCTGGAAACAGTACGAGAGACTTGATGTTGAAAAACAACCATGCAGCGCTCCTGAGCTTATCGCAAACATGTGATAGCTGAGTGTGCCACGACATATCACTGTCGAAGAATACTCCCAGGTATTTTACCGAGTTCACGTAGGTAGTTGGCACGCATCGACAGGAATGGCAGTTGCGACTGTGCAGAAAAACTGGCACGTTTATAGTGGTTAATTTTAAAGGGGATCTAAAGCAAACGAGTTGGGTTTTTGAGGTGTTAACCTTTAAATGGTTATCAGCGAACCAAGTCATTGTTTTATGTATATTACCTTGGAGATTCGAGACAGCCATGCTGTAAGAAATACGTTTTGAGAGCAGAACAGTGTCATCAGCGTATTGAAATATTAAACCTTTTGAAACAACCCTAGATAAATCATTAATAAATATATTGAAAAGTAGAGGTGATAATATAGAACTCTGAGGAACTCCGGCCTTTAGTGGAAGTTTACCACTTGCGTTTTTAATTTCGTCTAAGACAACTACTTGTGATCGTTCGGCGAGATAGCTTTTAAGGACATCGTAAAAAGGCCCTCTAAAACCGCTGGAATATAATTTTTGTAAAAGAATCCCGTGATGAACTGTCTCGAAAGCTTTTCATACGTCCAGGAATAAAGCAACGCTAAACAAATTTTGGTCAAAAGCCGAAAACAGTTCATCAGAGAACTCTTCTAGAAGGGTTACCGTACGACGACCGGACTCAAAACCAAACTGTCGAGTCGACAGAATTGAAAATCTCTCAACGAAAGACGACATGGATTTCAAAAGTAATTTTTCAAGAATATGAGACAGTATGAGTAGGATTGAAATAGGCCGATAGTTTTTGATGCCATCCCTTTTTCCTCCTTTATAAAAGGGCTTAACAATCGCAGTTTTAAGCTCCTTGAGGATAAGCGCGGTATCAAGAAAACCGTTTAACATGAAGAGCAGGATATTGGATAATGCTGCAAAGTTCCTTTGTAGCAGGTTCGCAGATAAGCCGTCGATTCCAGGAGGCTTATTGCGCTTAAAGCTGAAAATTATTTGGTGAAGTTCATTTTCTGAAAATCTAGGTAGGAAAGCGGACGCTGAAATAGATTCCTTAAGCGTGTATTGGACGGCCTGGCAAGAAGATGCATTCTCGGAAGCCAGTGCAAACAGTTGATTGAACTTATCTGCAACCTCGACCGAGTCGCCTGGAAAAAACGAGATTGGGGAAATGTATGCAGCGTTCTAGCCACGAAGATAATTTATCAGTGACCATGTTTTGGCGGGATTACATGACGACTGATGAAATTTTTCGAAAACGTACTGGCGCTTCGTGCATCTTATTAAGGCAACTACCCAATTTCGTGCGGTTTTGTACTCAAGACGTAGGTGTCTATTTTTTGAGGCATGCTTACACCGTTTCCAGAGCATGTCTCTATAGGAAATGGCCCGCATTATATCTGCAGTCAACCAGTTGTAATCCTTCCTGCGCTTGTTTATTACGACGTGCTTTGAATTATTTTCTAACTTTTTATTTTGGTCGCAGAAGATACTGTACACCTTCTCTGGTGGATTAGATTCAGTTGTTGCCATCCAATTAAAACTGTTAATCAAGTTATCCAAGGTCCTTTGGTCGGTTACGGTGATGTAGCTTAAATTATTGGATGTGGTGGATCTAAGAGCAGCTGGCGTAGGAAACGATGGAGACGAACGACAAGCGACGAGATAATGGTCCGAAAAACGTTGCAAAATAACACAAGAAGCAAATGAGTAGTTTGGGGCAAGTAAGGCGATATGGTCTAGACAAGATGTTGTTAAGTGGTCTGCAAGTATTTCTTCACGGGTAGGAGCGGTAATTGTATTTGAAACACCGTGCGAGGACAGAAGTGACAAGTAGTCGGATACAGAGCCCACCGTAGGACACAAGGTATTTATATTTAAGTCTCCCACTAAACATAATTCTTCCACAGAATTCCATAAGGTCAACGTTTCCTCGAGTTCCAGCAAAAAACGAGTAGTACTGTTGCAAGGTGGCCGATATAGAGCTATACACCTTAAACACCGAGCACCACAAGATACCGTCAGCGCTAAGCATTCCGCATGAGCGAGGTTCACGTCAATTGGTGCAATGTCAAACGTGTCTCTTATAAAGATGGCGATTCCGCCCCCTCGTCGATGAGGCCGCGTCACAAAATGGCACTGATAGCCCGGCACTGACAACGTATGCATGCACGCATCTGTAACATTGATTTCCGTCTAGACGAATACATCAACAAACCCAATTCTTGATATGGCAACTAACTTAAATTCTTCCCAGTATTTTCGAAGGCTTCTGACATTGGTGTTTACGACAGTAAATTCATTCTCTGAGCTCTGATGAAATGTGTCCTTGAAAGACCTAAAGTTCGGTACCTGGCAGAAGGTGCTGTCCATGGCAATTATACGATTAGATCCAAGTCTGCTGGCTTAGTTATTCGGAGAAGGGACGAGCTTTCAGATTTTTTCACAAATATCTTGCCCCGTTTAACCCAAGCAAACTTGTACTCATTTAGTTTTGCCTTGGTCCTTGCATGCCAGAATAGAGCTCGGTTCAGCTTTGTCAGGTTCTCGTTGAAAAGCATCGTTTGTCGCTTTCCAGGTTCGCAAAGACTCCCAAGCTTCTCGAGGGCTTCGAACAACTTTTCTCTGCAAGCAGAGGAAGTGAAGCGCACAAGAATCCTAGGAATAGCGTCGCGCCTGCCTGGTAGCCGATGTATTGCTTCAACCTCTGACAGAGAAAAATTTTGGACTTGTAGCCTTTCAGCAATATCACTCAGGAATTCCTTAAGATTTTCATCTGCTTGCTCTTTGAGTCCATGGATTTCCAAGTTCATGTCACGACTGTACTGTTCACTGTCATTTAGATCGGCTTGCATCCGGTCTAGCTGTTCGGCTTGCGTCTGGACAATTGCTCTGAGGGCGGATACTTCTGCATCTCGAGAAGACATTTGTTCCTTAGCTGCTTTCATTTCTTCGAGAACAGAATCGTACTGTTGTGATAAAAATGTCACAGAGCTTTCCAATTCTTGAACTGTTTTGGTTAATGTGGTCACCTCTGTTCTCAGAAGGAGCAGCGAATCAACCTTCGTGTGAAGGTCTGGTAAGCATTGTAGGCTCTTTTTGATATCCTGCAGTTCCACAAGCAATGCCGATGCCATGCCCGCACTCTCAACGACCTGGGCAGCATCATGTTGCGAGTTGGAATCGCCTGTGCGTTTTCTTGCCGCTCGGCATGTCTTGCATACCCACACATCTCTTTTTGCTGCGCCCATTGTGTTAAATGTGTTAGGGGCAATTCCAGAACAATTTTGACCCAAATGGTAAGAAAACTTACAATCTGTACAGGTCATGAATTTGCCATCATCGGGCAGTACCTGGTGGCAAGTAATACACTCTGTCATTGTCATACAGGGAAAGCGTACACAGTGTGCAGTCAGCGGCAAATTCAAGCACGAAAGATAACAGCCAAAATGAGACTCTACCTGTTGGGGTACAACGTGTTAGCTTCGGCCAACGCACTCGCCGCTGACTGCAGGGGATTTCCGCTGTCCGCAGGCTTAAGTAGCCTGCCGTTGATCCCTGGTTTTCAGACGAGTAGCCGCTTTCCGCCAGAATCAGCAGAACGGTCTGCGCCGATGAAGGTGATAGCACGGCCCGGGGCGTCACGGTGGCCGCAGCATCAAGATCACCGCCGCTGATTCCTGGTTTTGAGACGAGTTAGTCGCTTGCCGCCAGGGTCAGCAGAACGGTCTGCGCCGATGAAGGTGACAGCACGGTCCGGGGCGTCCCGGGGGTCGCAGCACCAAGATCACTGCCTGTTGGGGTACAACGTGTTAGCTTCGGCCAACGCACTCGCCGCTGACTGGTAATAATAATAATATTAATAATAATAATAATAATAATAATAATAATAATAATAATAATAATAATAATATTAATAATAATAATAATAATAATAATAATAATAATAATAATAATAATAATAATAATAATAATAATAATAATAATAATAATAATAATAATATAATAATAATAATATTAATAATAATAATAATAATAATAATAATAATAATAATAATAATAATAATAATAATAATAATAATAAGTCTTTATTGCCACTTTGCATATAGTAAAAATGAGGTTCAGGCCCGTCAAAGCCAACAAGAGGCTTGCCGGACTAGGCCTGGCAGTCAAAGCAGAGCGACAAAATGGCAGATCAATAGAAAACACTAATCGCTGCAAAGAACACTAAAGTTAAATTATTACAAAATTCTAGAATAGAGCTCCAAGATAAGTAGTACGCAAAAACGTAACAGAACAAAACAGAATCACACGCAATTACATGATAAACAAAGAGCGACCGCGGTTAACATAAAGCTTTCAAGTGCATCTTCAGGTTCCGCAAAGAGCTCACTTCAAAACGTTCATCAGGCAATTCATTAAAAATTTCAGGAACATACACGCAGCGTCTTGATCTACCATACCGCGTTGAACTCCGCGGTACAAACTAACGAGTCTACTTCCGCAACTTTCTACTCGGAACATTCAGCACTAAGAAGTTGGATTTCCAAAAATGGCCACGAACGACTGTTTGAACAAATAAAGAGCGAAATGGTGGGAGACTGAGCCATTGAACGTTAGCGCCGGATGGCAGAGGGGAATTATATGCAATGGAGTTTAACATGCTTTTCAAGAGCGTATTCAAACGGTCATGCCAACGGGAAGGACACGAAGCAAAAACAGTGATGCCACACCTAAGGACACTGTACGCGAGCGCATGCGTAATAATTTTTTTCACGGCCAAGGGCGCCAAAGATTTCACATTAAAATGTAAGCATGAAGCCTTACGAAGCTTCGGACATACGTAAGCAAAGTGTTCATGCCATATAAGCAGCCGTCGATGACCACACCCAGATATTTGTACGAATTTACATATTCCACCGGTTGACAGTGACCTGAAACATGCTCATACAAAAATACCGGCTTATCTATAAGTGATGTTTTTAAAACATTTCTGAAACACAACATCTTTGTTTTCTTCGTGTTCACTGAAATTCCGTTGTCAGCAAACCATTTGATCACATTATTTATGTTTTCGTGCAACAAATTCACCGCATTCTCATAATTAATGTGCTTTGCTAACAAAACTCAGTCGTCCGTGTACTGGAAAATTGAGCGCTTAGATACTATCGAACTCAAGTCATTTGTATATAAATTAAAGAGCAATGGAGATAAAATTGACCCCTGGGGTACACCAGCCCTCAGTGGCAGTCTCCCGCTATGTTCTTTTTGGCAATTTAATCTGACAACTTGTGCGCGCCCATACAAAAAACTCTTGAGAATATTATAAAAGGGGCCTCGGAAGCCCAAGAGATGCAATTTCTGCAACAAAATATTATGGTTCACGGTATCAAAAGCTTTCTGAACATCGAGAAAGAGGGCACAACTGAACTGGGTTTCATCAAATGCAGTATAGAGTTCATCAGCGAATTCCTCGGGAAGTGCTGTAGTGCCCCTCCCTGTAACAAACCCAAACTGACGATCCGAAATGACAGAGAATTTATTCAAGAAAGACGTCATGCATTCAAACAGAAATTTTTCCACTATTTGTGACAAAATTGGCAGTATGGAGATAGGTCGGTAGTTTTCACAAGCAACTCTTTGTCCGCCCTTGAAAAGCGGTGCAACGATAGTGGTTTTCAAGCCCTCCGGAATAACCACGCTTTCCAAAAATCCGTTCAACAAGAAAAGTAGGATGTTTGAAAAAGCAGGAAAATTCTGTTGTAACAATGAGGTTGATATGCCATCAATTCCTGCAGGCTTGTTTCGTCTGAAGCTGAATACTATCCTTTCAAGATCGTCCTTTGAGAGCCTTGGAAGATATGCTGAAGCTGATAAACATTCTATTAGTGTGCACTTAACGTCTTGTCGAGCTGCTGCCTTTTCCGTCGCGAGCGTAAAATGTTTAATAATAATAATAATAATAATAATAATAATAATAATAATAATAATAATAATAATAATAATAATAATAATAATAATAATAATAATAATATTCAATCTTTATTTTTCGGTGCCCAGGAACAACCCATAGGTCTTGGTGCTGGTACACCATTCACACGCACAAAATGTAAATTTATTTCACTACAAAGGAAGACACTCAGGGGAGGTAATGCAGCAGTCAAGGCGATAGAAAAAAAAAGACACATAAACTAGGCGTGACAGCAAGCATGAAGCAAAAAAGCGAAAACAAGAAAACAGCGAGAACAGCGGTAAATGAAAACAGCTAGAACAGGCAACAGACATATAAATAACTATTGAAACAATAAACAAAGAGAATGAACGACCAATAACAGCCAAGTACAGCATATAGCAAAATACAAACAAGAATAAAGCCAATACTAATAAAATAATAATAATAATAATAATAATAATAATAATAATAATAATAATAATAATAATAATAATAATAATAATAATAATAATAATAATAATAATAATAATAATAATAATAATAAAGCGTTGTTTATTCTTAGTGCCGAGAAGCAGCGAGAGCGTTTTGCGCTGAAGTACTTCTGGAAGACAAAATATCGTGAGCGAAATCTAGTGCGAATACATACATAGAGATACGTTAAAATTTAGTGAGCAGTGAGCAGGTGAAATTCAAGATGGGAATATAATAGTACGTGACTGCGTAGAGTGAAAGTTGTAGGGGAAGAATACAGCACAAGACTTAAAAGCAGTTTTCCCGAATCTGCCATGAATGGCTTTTTTCGGTCACAGGGCGAGGAGACCGATCACTGTTTTCTAGCACGACGTCTGGAAAAATAGGCAATCGTAGCTTACAGAAATCTTTCCATGAAAAACAGATGGGAAGCAGTAAAATATATCGAGGTACTGTGAATGCTCACTGCAGGCTATCAGAATTCGTGCGATTGGGTTTTAGGCGGTGCCTCGAGTTACGTGGAAATGACTAGATATTCTTTCCAATTATTTTGAGCAAAGAAGTTGGATACAGCTCAGAGGTTCCGCGAGCCATGTAGAACACAGGGAAGTTAACAACAAAGGTTAGGCTGGCTTTTGTATGTCTATTGTACAAGCATTGTCTTAGTGACAAGCTAGGAAGTTGGGAGACGGAGTTCGGCGTTTGTTGTCCTAGATTATCGGCGTTTCATATTGGCGGAGAACCTCCACTGAGCTTGTTCATTGCGATTTTTCACAATTTCCGTTATATGTGACGATCGCATGCACCAATAATGGGCGACATCAAGAGCAATAAAGTTCAATAAAACCCTCTGGGCTTATAAATCTTCCGAAAACACGACTCACTGCACCGAAGGATCGCATGCGCTTTTTGATAATTTGGTTGGTGTGAGCAGAGAATATGAGCTGAGTGAAAAACAATGCCGAGTTCTCATATTTCATCCTCGTGGGAATGAAAGTCACCTCAGATTGGATATGGCAAGCGTACGTCTTCAGTTTTTCCCACGTACGCAACAACATTGCGCCAAAATACATGCGCTTCAGAGAAGCTTACAGGCAAAGCAACCTCTCCAGCGCCCGTACCTAGTCAAAATAGCGAACATTTATTGAGCCACAGCGACGAGGGTGGTCAATTTTTCGAAATTCTAAAAAATGGTATAGATATAACGGTGGGCGACACGCTTCTAGATAATAAAGCAGCCTAACAGTAATAGTTAAAATAATCTATTTAATATTTTTAACCACCTGCTTGTTAGTACGTCTTAGCTGTATTCTGATGTACTGCACCGCTGAGAATGCTAAGCCGAAAAAAGCGCTTTCTAACTGAAAAATAGCGTATTTTTAAAAAGTGTGTAAAGTCTTATGTCGAACAGCCTGCCTATTGGAACACTCATCTTGATTTTGTTTGGCGGCGGGAGAGGACCGATGGACTGTGAGTGACACGGAAGCGACAAGGAGACAGCGTTCCAGGCCACTCTCTTTATGCTCGGGAGGAGGAAGATGGAGGGGAAACAGTAGCTTGTCTCAGGGGGTCGAGGAGGTGGCTGCGGTGTGCTACGGGGTAAAGGTGCCTGTGTTCATGAAGACAGAGCGCAAGAAAATTGAAGCAGTCTAATATCGACTATAACGTTCAAATCAATAATTTAACTTTATTTCAGGTCCTCAGGGACAACAATGGGCCTTGGTACTGGTACATAATGCTTAAAACAATGTAATACTTTTATCAGAAAGAAGAACAAAGCAGGTAAGAGGATGTCAAACAACTTATGCAAGCGAAGTCCATAGATCAAGACAAAGCCGCGAGAATTAATCTCGAAGTAGAACGAAGAAATATGTAGTTGTTTAGTATTGCTAACCGCTAAGCATTGTGCAAAAGCAGGTTTTTGCAGGTAGACACCAATGCCACGGACCTTGAAGCGCGATCGAAACCTCGTTTCCTTTCCTTACATAACTTGCGCACAGATGGAAGTTTGTGAAGACGACGACTTGCAATGCACTGCGCGGGAGTGTTTTGCAGTTTAACACGAGGCGTGACAGGCTGGGCGAATTTTTTTTCAATGGGGCAATATCATAGTGCTCTCGTGCACTGGCAAGCGAAGCTGATCTGTTCGGGTCGCCGCCGCTTTAAAACCCAGTCGGGGCATGACTTATTTTATTTCTCCAGGTTCACCAATGTCTCTATCATACAAATTATCCTTTATTTCTTGCAATTTCCCTCATCTCGTCACTAACATCAGAGGCTTCACCACACACCCGGTTTTTCCAGGTTATGAGGCTTATATTGCTTTCGCATTAAATATAGCGTTGTAGCAAGCTTTGATGCCTGACAACCGCGTATCAAAAGGGGGGTGAAAAAGAGAGAAAACCAAAACGAAGCAGCGATCATGGGCACATGTGAAAAGCAGTTAAAATACAACAATATCCAATCAGTAAGAGAAAAAATGCAAGGAACAATGAACTATATCAAGAAAGTCGGAGTAAGTATAATGCCGGGTTTGCAATCTCTCACAGGGTGAGTGTTGACTCTACAAGGCATCTGTTATGAAATGGCGAAGCGACCGAGCAGATTACTTCTGCACGCGAATGCTTGCAAGACACGCTCAGGAAGAGCTGTCCCTCCTCCAGCATTCAATCCGGTACCTCCCGCGCCGGGCCAACTCCTTCGTGGGAGACCTTGACGCACCGGTCAATAAAGTAAATCCTTCTTGGCGCATTGGAGCCCACCTAGAATTCCTAAACGGCAATGTTGCGCAGCTGTGAGAAGAAAACGAGCGCCTACAAAGAAAAGCATCCCCAGACGCTGCGAGGTGTGCTGACCGCTTCACTTTCCTCGCTCGAAGTGCGCTGCTTGCGTGAATAACATGTACGGCTCTCAGCCCTCCACATTCCGATTCTCCCACTCAGACGCTTGCGGCAGTTCCTGCGGCGGGTAACTCGTCGTGTGACAGCCCGAATACCCAAGGCACAAATGTCGGTTCTGCGTGGGGCTCCTGCAGCCTCACGACCGATCAATATACCATTCCTCGCTACTCTTGAAACGTAAAGTGGTGTGTCTATGTGTATGCATAAGACATAGTGAACCTCGTTTTAGAAGACAATGCGAAGCTTCGAAGAGCAGCTTTGTCATCACTCTGTCCCTGAAAACAACTGCTAATCACCGGAGCGCTCACTTATCGTCTTTTAAGAGGGCACCCCTGTGTTTGCAGCTTCTGAAAATGGAAGCAGCTTCAGCACATTCACCTTTCTGTCGACTTGTCTAACCAATCTGTGTGCCCCCGAAACGACCGCTAAAAGCACTTTCGCGGCAAGCTTCGCCTTGAAATGCTCCCCGACACTGCAAAGGTTCAAAGGGAACAGAATAATATCCAAAATGGGGCGTCAACTAGCTACATATTTCCGAAACGCGCTGGAGCTCCGTACAAAGGGGACTGCATATTCTGATATTTATCCTGTAATTTACGGTTAGCTGCTGTTAGAGAAACTTAGCTTTGTAATGGAATTGCATCCACGACTATTTTTTCGATGACGACAAAGGGGTGCGAAAGGATAAAAACTTGAACAAACCTCAGCGCAAAGGGAGTGGAATCTAATAGCTGCTCCCATTTCTATCATTTTCCTTGATTCTTCTGACTTCTAATGAGACTATGAATGCGTTTCACTCAAGTTTCAGTTCATCATGGGCAGCAGGCTTCAGGTTGGAAGGTAGAATATACACCCTGGGTGCCAACCTCTGGGACTCGACCATACTTTCGCTTCACTATACTTTTAAAATGTCCACGCTGAAACTCGCACTAACGCCGGGTTATATTTGAGACGTGGGTGAAGTTTTGAGCTTAAAATCGTGAAGTTTAAGATGGTGAGGGTCGTTAAGCAACTGGAACCTCAAGCACCTTGAGAACGGATGGAAACTGGGTCACCTTCCTCCCAAAACTTTTAAGAGCCCATGCTCTGGCTAAGCCAAATTTGGAGTGGATTGGCAAGTTTTTCGTCTTCATAACCAAACCTTATTTGCCAGACACCTATCAATGTACAGTGAGCAGCTGAGGGCTCGTAGCTGTCGTGTTGGGGGTGAGGTTTTACCTGAAATTTTTAGAACTTTTTAGAATTTTACAGTCAAAATGTGAACATATGCAGGGCAAATTTGTATGATATCATAAATATTACATAAGCTGACTTCTCAAAGAGCTCCATTCCTATAGGATAAAGCTCAGCAGGAGAACAACTCACTACAACAGAAAACTTTTGATCTTATGATTGCTTGATGCAAATTTGTTTTAAAAGGGCGAAATCACGGTTACAGTCATCTTTAAACACTTCATATTTATTGTGTTGCCTGATGATTCTGATTTTTAATTTGCAAGTATCCAAATCTTCACAATTTGGCACCGCTAGTCACCGCTCTTTGTATTCACTGAGTGTTTTTAATTTGATTTCTCGCCAATGTTTGGGTATCAATTTGTTTCCACTAAGCGTCAATTGTGTATCTTTTTCTAATTACCAGCTATAACACAAACCCTGTTACCCGTTGCGCTGAATTTGAGAGAGAGGGAGTTGCCTCTGTATTCGTATCGCACCATCATTCTGTGCGTGTTCATTAGATTAACTGACGCCCGACTCTTCCTCATTTAGCCAGCAACGATGTCCTACACACGAGTGACAGGAATACCGCACCACGACAGCACTAAGACGGGCGTGTCCTCTTGCACGTGCTCTGCCGCAAAAAAAAGAAAATAGCAAAAGAGTTGCCCAGGAAACTATAAGCCACATAACTGCCTGAGCCCTTCGGCGACTGCATATAAGAACGGGCCGCACCCACGGCACGCACAGGGAGCAGTCGTTTGCATTCTCATTGACACGCAGGCTGGTTCACTTGCAGGGTCTATTACACGGACGTAACATTTACGAACACGCGCACACAGTCTTCACCAAAGCCTTTCGCACTCCAAGCGCAGCTCGTCTTCGTTTCCCTCCGCTTCGTGGTTTTGGTGGGGTTGGCGCATGCAGCGCCATTAAGGGTTATAGCGATAGAAAAATGGCAGCCTCGAAGCGGAATTGCTAGCAGCGACAATTTCCATACTGATGGAGCCATTCAGTTCTCTCTTATAGTCCACGCGTGACTTCCAATAAGCGAAGGCGAGCGTAAATTACGCATACCATCTGCGTGCTTCGTGACTTTGTATACACTGAGAACATTACGGCCAAAAATGGCTTCACAAATTGATAGGTTGATCCAGGCGCTTCTATATTAGCCGATGGCAAACGGCGGAATGAAGTGACGGGTGGCGCTTTGTTACTCTGTATAACTAGACCGGATTGCCGTTAGGCTAAACACCGTACATCGCTTTTAGTTATTCCACTTATGCATTGAAGAGATACCGGTGGTCTGCTCAAAACTGCCACAAAAAGTGGCGTACAGACAATCAGGCGATCTAAAAAAATGCCTAACATGGCTAGTTGATGCGCATTGTGTAATTTAAGTGGGAAGGAAACAAAGCCAGCGACATCAGCTTTCGATGTAAGGCATAAAACAAGCTGAAAAAACGAGTATGGTTGTTTGGATTGGCTTATTGGAGTTTAGAGTCCCAAAGCGCCTAAGGCTATGAGGGACGCCGTTGTGAAGGTCTCCGGAAATTTCGACCACCTGGGGATCTTTCATAGGCACTGACATCGCACAGTACAGGGACGTCTTGAATTACACCTCCATCGGAATTCGACTGCCGCGGCCGGGATCGAACCCGCGTCTCTCGTGTCAGCAGCCGAGCGCCATAACCCCTGAGCCACCACGGCGGCCTCTAGTTACAGAGAGGTAACAAATGTTAAATGTGCCAGTCACGTGCTGACAGGTACTTGGGTTTATGGTTGTGGTAACAACCATACCGAAAGGGCTGTATCGATAACACAACTGTCGAGGAATGAAAGTTAATATGAAAATAAATTTATCCGATTACAAATTAATTTAGTTTGTCTGCTCACTGAATAATATGATTTGCGATGAATATTTTTGTCGGTATACCGTATCTCCAGATAAGACTTTCTAGGGCAAGGACACAGCGAATACGTTTAAAAAAACCAGATTGGATGGTTCAAATAAACAAGGCTAGCACGTACATTCCGCCTTATGATCGCCTGTGCAATATGTTAAAGCCATGCGCGTCTTGACAAAGAGCGAACATTGAAATTGAAGCCCTTTCGAGCACTCTTTCGATGGCTAGCCAATTTCGTCGTCAACTTCACCGGCACCCAAGGCTCCTCTGTGAGGGCACAGCGAAATACATTTCATTGTGCCATCGTTCGGATTTAGGTGCAAATGACGGACGACGTCTCGTCGTGTGCTAGTTGTTGTTACTCTTTTTCGTCGTGCCGTTTGTTTTGGTATTAAAAAAATGTATATTTTTTTATTGTCGTTGCATATTTTTGTCTGAGCGCGGGTATGAGCACTACAGTCGCCGCGGTGGCTGAGTGGTTATGGTGCTCGGCTGCTGGCCCGTAAGACGCGGGTTCGGCCCCGGCCGCGGCGGTCGAATTTCGATGGAGACGAAATTCTAGAGGCCCATGTACTGTGCGATGTCAGTGCACGATAATGAACCCCAGGTGATCGAAATTTCCGGAGCCCTTTACTACGGCGTCCCTCATAGCCTGAGTCGCTTTGGGACGTTAAACCCCCATAAACCATAAAAGTATGGGCTCTACACTCTCGTTCGTTTATGCTAGGCCTCGTCTCTCTGCCTCGTCTCTCTGCCTTGCCGATTTTACCACGCACGCTGGCGCACCATCTCGCGCTTTTCTGTTCCACCGTGCCTTAATACTGATAGCCGTGTTTCACGCATACAGCGGCGCATCAGGAGATGCTGTTTTGAAAGAACAGGTTCATATCGGCAATTGCACGGAAGTTAAAGGAAAAATATATACCAGCCAAAAAAGACTAACAAACAAGGAGAGACATGGCTTATTTGCACAAAGTGGCGCACACTGTAAAGAAAGTCGCCAAGCGCCAAGGGGTCAATTTGATTTTGTCTGCTCCCGCTAAGCTTTCTGGTCTTTGTGCACGAATTATGCCTGGCGGAATTAAGAAGCGTTGTACGGCCAAACATGTAACTATGTGCATAAAATGCCGGACCGAAGGGATTTAAAAGATTCCGCTGACCCGTGGAAAATTTTACATAGGTCAGACAGGTGACTGTGTGAACGAGAGGATGCGTAAGCACAGAACAAAAGTTGGCTCCGCTGAAGATGGCAATCCTGCTTGGGACTGCAGAAGATGCCCCGGCAACTGTCCCCCACGTTTCGGTGATGTCACCATTCTGGGCTATGGAAAAACACCGAAGGCTCGTGAAATCTTTGAGGCCTTTCAAATAGCTAAACATGGTGATGCTTCCGTCGCGCTGACGACAAAAGAATTTGATTATTTGAATGACCATGTTTTAGTGTCTGTCCTGCCTTGGCGCATGCGTTGAGATTGCTCCGCGGTTTCTCCTCAATAAAGAATTCAGTTGTTAGTCCAGCCGTTGTCCTGTGCTGTTGTCTCCTGGTGTGTTCGTCTTTTTGGATGGTATATTTCTTCTTTAACATGCCATACCAACAGAACAACCATTCTGTCCTGCTTCGCACGGAAGGGCCGCTGTAAATATACCGGGATGCGAAAAGGAAGGAAACAAAATGCCTATCGATCTCAAGTTTTCCGCGCATCCTCATAAAGACGAGGAGAGGAGAAAATTATGTTTGTAAAGGTATCTCACCCGGTCTTTTGAGCAAAATATATTCGGAGAGGGCACGGCAGAAAGAATCGTGGGGAAATCGCTTGTTTGCAATGGATCCAGCTCTGCTGCTAAGGAGTTCCTTAAAAAAAAATTGTGGCCGCGCGTTCCAGAGAGACTGCCTGACGGTCGCCGGAGTATAGCAAGTTTTAGAATAGAGTGTGTTCAGGGGCCTTTCAACAAGGTTAACATTACAGGCAAATCGTTACACATGAGATGCCATGAAGGGATAGTTTTAGGCTCCTTGATAGCAGGCCTTAATTTCCGGGTGATCAGATTTGCTAGAAATATGAACTACATGCCCACAAGCCTCTGCTTCCGTATGATTCTGTCCGCTCCAAGCATTTCAAGAGAGAATTTGCAAAGTTATGCCTCTGAATTGCCGTAAAACATCCTGTCCCTAACTAATGGCTGCAACCTTTGCTCAAGCACAGAGGCTGATGCCGGGTTTCTTATGCGTGTCCTTGCAACCGTTGCCGAAATTCTTCTAAGGCAAATCTGCTTCCCTCAGCCTGTCTCACCAATCCCTTCCTTATGCAGAATTCGAAGGAAGGGATTGGTGCCTCCTGACATCTCGGTTTTGTTTGCGCTCCGTCCTGTCTACCTTGCCTTTTGTGTCGTCTTTCTGTGCGCATAAAAGAAGTCTGAGTATGAACCAACTAGCCCCACAACGTATATTACTGGATTACATTTCTTCTACAGTGGGCCTTTTTGTGAGTGTTTCGCCACATCCTTTCCAAGATTCGAGCCTTGTTGCTCACATTTCCTTGACTACGTGCCGTGCGAGGTTGCTCGGATTCTGCATAAGGAAGGGATTAGTGCCTCCTGACATCTCGGTTTTGTTTGCGCTCCGTCCTGTCTACCTTGCCTTTTTGTGTCGTCTTTCTGTGCACATAAAAGAAGCCGTTTAAGAAATCATCACGAAAAGACTCTATGGTGGTGTATCCTGCGCGCTTGTGCGGTAGCAGCCCCAGCATTTATGATGAAGCTGCCAGTAGCGCTGCGGGATATCAGTCGTGTTGCTGGAGGGACATAGATGCAATCGAGGAAATGCGTCGTCCTCTGAACACTGCATGCATGTGGGAAGCCAGTACCACAAACGCGCGGCGGATCGAACACGGGACGAACACTCTCGAGACGTAGCCTCGCGAGCATGTCGCGACAAGATGCTCACTCCGTGCTCACGCATTTCTCATCGTGTTACCTTAGCGTAATCTCCATTTATGTTTTCGGATGTCAAAAAGTTCATTTCGGCGAATGAAGGACACATATGTTAAAAGAAAAGAGAACACAGTGGGCTACCGAAAAAAGCCACAGAAAGATCTGCAGAAAGTGAGCCCTAAGGAATTTACTGTTCAAATCATGATATTTACTGAGAGTTTCTTGAAGGACGACCTAGCATCACATCACGACATTGCTAATCTTTTCAAACTAGGCAGGAGGATCTTCCCCCCTCCAGACAAAACCTCAGATAAGGAGCACGCGACCACCTGGAGACGACTCCAGACACGATCCTTAATGACTCCTAAGTTATTATCATAATTCTATCCCTCTAATTACGACCCGGAATGTACACTATGTTGCGGAATACCACTTACGATCACATATTGTGGAACTGTAAAGAGAAGCCGCCACCGAAATTTTTAATACAAATTACTACTCTTGATCAATGGGAGGCCGTGTTGGTAAGCTCAGACCTGGGCGTTCAAACTCGGGCCGATGAGTTGGCTGCTCAGGTCGCTGTCAGCCGTGGACTGATAACCATCTAGCACGGATCATCTGCATTTTGCCTTGTGACAAAATAAATGTTTTAAAATCTAATGGCACGGTCGAAAATTCTGCTTTATTATCATGCAGCATGCCTGAACTGAATCACAGGTACTTGCCAACCAAACTGGGGAACTTTGCCTGCATAATTTTTAGGTTGTAATAACTTTTTATCTCAAGAGTTTCGCGCATGGTGAGGAGCGGAATGCTGTAGCATAGATGCGGACGGATTGATGAGCATTGTAGTACATATTAAACTTTGATCAATCTGTCTATTATATTTCTTTCAGTCACCTGCTTCTCTTTCCGAAATGCACAATTTTGTAGAAAATAGCGAAAAGTGGCACTTCGAGAGTATAATTTTAAAAAGTGTGACCACGGCACAAATGAAAAAGAGGATCTGGTGAAGTTTCAGGCAGGTCTAAGGACCCCGGCGGGCTGATTTTGTGAACTGGGTGACTAATTCCGTTTTTCTTCTATTGCTTAGCACACCATATGTATGCCTCTCCTGCCAGGGTCGTAATAGTGGCCTCCAGTATTTTGAAATAAACAAGAATCAGCAAATCTAGTCTTATGCAAAAAACACCTAAGTATTAGCCCCGTTTGTAGTTTACCTTCATGATCTACGCAGTTCTTTTTCGTGCAGGAGCTCTCTAAATTTCTTCTGTTTTTCATTTAGGGCTAGGCACTGCAAGAGATCTGGCATAAATAAAACGGTCCGTCTACTCGTAAGCGCTTAGCGACATGAAATGTTGGCAGGTCTCTCTGAGCGTTTAAAAATCATGGTTCAAAAATTTTCCTTGGCATTAGTTCAGGGAATGACCATCTATGAAAGATGATATTTTCCGGAATCGCGGTTACTAAGCGAAATCGCATGTTATGTCATGACTGCCAGCCTAATGCTCAGAAACTGAAAATGGGCATGTCCAGGGATTCGCTGGTAGCGGAAAAATTCTAGCAGCAGTTAGTAAAAGTTTCCCCCAAAATTAAATACGACCAAGTTCGGATTATGCACATCTTTATTTCTGGAATAAAATTTTATCTAGGAACCTCAAAACCTTATACCAATTAAAAGACAAATGGCGATAAAGCGCAGTAGCTCGCGGAAGAGATAAAGAAAGGGCGAAACTCAGCGCTGAATAAACTGACCGCTTTGCTCAGAGCGCCCTTCGTATAAGCGCACGTGGTCGTCTGCCTAACACCATTAAACCACATCGACCCTATACGCAGGAACTATTGCGTATATGAGCAAGAGAAACTTAAGAAATAAAAAACTGCTCTTTGTTATTTGATATAGAGAGGAAACTGGTACTAATGCAATTCATAAGTAGCTTATTGATCGAAATCATGCAGACAGTCTTCCTCGCAGCCTTGTCCTTGTTCGTAGATATAGGTTTGCATTTTTCTGCGAACTGACCGCCACGACAGAGAATACCCAGGTGGTAGGTAGCATTAGTGCCATTACGGCAGTGCTCCCTATGCCGGTAATTTAAAAGCGACCAGTTTGTCCTAAATAAAAGTAGCTCCACTTTTGCTGGCGCATTATCGAGGATTCGAAGTCGTTTTTTACAGTTTATGAGACGCACGCACAGGCTTTTCAATCATACAGGAGCAGAAAAAACAACATCTACTCCTGCACTTTTTATTTTTGTTCCAAATTGTGCGAAACGCCATGATGATACGGTATCAGGCATTTCTTCTCTCGACGACTAGCACAAGTCAACTTTCTTACGAAACCTTTTGCCATGGACGAGAGAACATGAATTGGGTATTCTGATGATGCGATGCTTGCAACCTGATAGGACAAACTGCGTGTATTGCAAATGCAACTCCGTTTCTTTAGTGAGCTAATGAAACAAAAAGCAACAATGCTTTGTTTGGCTATTTTTAAGTAAGATCACTTATGCAGTTTGAAACACCAACACATATCGGCAGCAGTATCAAGCAAGGCCGAATCAAGAAATCAGATTCAGTCACTAAGGGAACTTCACCAGATAAGTTCCCTGGTGCTTGCGCAAATGAAGGAAGCCAACAGTCATTGTCATGAAGGAAACCATAGGCGAATGTTTCTATTTTTTGCTTGAGGTACTGATAAATGAGATAGCAATAGTGTAATTCCTTTATGACTCCCAAATAACTGATCTCTAAACAGAAGAAAAACAACCATATGCCACCGGTGGGATCCAAACCCACGACCTCCGAATTTCGCGTATGATGCTCTTAATCTAACCTTCAGAGTTTTTCACCACCACCACCATCGTCCATAGCAGTGGAGCTAGTACGTCTTTTTTTACCGCGTCACGTGAAACGTGATCGATCGGTGAGAGCGAGTGCTGTGGGAGAAACCTCTTACGCTACCATCTTGTGCTTTTTAATTTCCAATGAACTACGCTTCAGCTATAATGCAATTACAATGTTGATTTCCTAAAGGCCAAGACCACAGTAAAAAAAGAACCATTCCACTATGCTTTCCCTGGTTTCGAAGACTGTTGGCTTCCTTCATTTGTATGTCACAACGAGCCGCTCAATTTCCTCCGACTGTTTACTCATAGAGGATTGAAGTTACTTCTGCGCTAGGAGCTACACATGAAGTGTCAAATAATAGAAGCTAATCCCCAACAAAACTAAACACTTTCGTTACTTTACAGTCCAACAGACGCCGTTCGAGAGCTCTGTCATGCGTGGCTGAATAGAAATCAAACAGAAAACGAGCGCCAAAAAGCGGATATGCGTATACTCTTCTTCTTATTAAACGCTATTTAATTCTGCGCAAATATACTCGAGGGAAACCAGTACACAAATCTAAAAAGTATCCTGGCGGACTTGCCAGACGCGCTCTGAAAAGCAACAATTCAATATTCCGCAGTCGTTTCAAGGATGTAAACTTCAACTTCTTCCCGGGGTATACAATAGTACAAATGCTTCTTTGTTAAGAGAAAATACACGCACTGGCTTGCTGCCGTTCTTCTTTTTGATGTTAAGTAATGTATGGCAGAGCACTTAAAGAACGTCTCCTGGACTGAACCGATGCGGATCACGTTTTTCTTGCCTCGCGAACGAAAATGCATGCTTAAATGTTCAATTTCGTTTACAATTCTGAGTTCTAGTGGCCCGATGGATTTTCTTTAGTAAGGCTTTCTGACGGGCTAGTAGGTACATATTCATTTCTGATAGGCTGTGCGCTAAAAAGACGTTCACAGGAAAAACGGGTACAGACGGCAGGAACGAAGCGCAACTTTCAATTTTAATAACGACAAAAAAAGCCAGGCGCACTTCAATATCTGTTGTTATCCACACACAATCTGCATGAAAACGTCGAACTAAGAACCAAACAAGAGAAGGAGCAATGGGGCATATATAAATGAGATTATGAAAAATCCCAACAAAGTGAACATATCAACACGTGCCGAGGTATGGTGATAAAGCATTCACATGGGCTAACAACAATGCATAACAACATGGTGACAGTAAAAAGAAAGAAGTGCATCACAACATGAAAATATGCATAAACACGAAAAAAGTTTGACAATGAAAAGAAACGAGATGAGAATGAAAATCGTGTAAGTGGCGGCAAAAAGGTATGATAAAATCACAATAAAAATTTTAAGACAAACTAAAATACAGACCAGAGAACGGGTTAAGATACTGGATGTAACCATCCAAAAAGGATAGTTAGTTCCTCGAAAGGTGAATAGAAGGCGTGCTAACGCACTTGTCTTTTCTTAGGTGAATGAAACAGGCTTTAATTACTTCTCTCTCGGTCTTGTCCTGAGCCTTAGCAAGAAACTTAGTTTCATTAATCTTGGGGTAGCAGTTTTGGGGACTGCTGCAGATGTAACGGAAGGTAACCTCCAGATCTGCTCTTCAGGGTGACGTGCTTGCCGGCGCGCTCATTGAAACTCTTCCCGGTTTCCCCACATGTACTTTGCCGCACGTCAAGAAAATTTAATACACAACATTGGCAGAGCATTGTGTGTACACGGTTTGATGCTTGATATTACAGGCCGTCTTAGCACGCTTCTTGGTCACCATCAGACATAATTTTGCCAGTTTGCAGGAAGCCGAAAAATTAGCTTAATACCGTGACGAGAAGTAACTTTCTTCAAATTGTGTGAAAGGCCGTGCAGGTAAGGCATTACCTGCGCAGGTTTCTGTTCAGTCTCGCGTTTATCATAGTCAGATTTTTTAATTTTCTGCAAAAGTTTCTCAGACATGTCTGTGACCAGATGGGCTGGGTAACCTGCAAATAAAAATCAATAAATCTTGGAATGCAGGCTTTCACCTATCTTGTGGGCGCAAGATTTATGTAATGCATATTTCGTGCAAAGAGATACTGTGCCAGGCTTCACCAGCTTGGAGTGGGCACTATAATAGGCAGATGTGACTTCTTTGAGCGCGGCTGATAAGACCAACACACGTGCGCATTTGTAAAAATAAGCTGTAGGTCAAGAAACTGGAGTCGATCATGATCTGCACGTTCATGCGCAAATTTCAGACCCCTCGATAAAGAACCAAATGGCAGTGAGAGTTAGGTTTAGAAGTGTATCTGTGGCCCATTGCGTAGGTACATTAAGAAGGATAAGAGTCATCAACGTACCTGAAAATACGTGCTCACCCTATGTCCTTCAAGCTGGCTTCAAGGCGCCGGTCAAATGACGCGAGAAAGATTTCACATAGGACCGGTGCAACTGAATAACCTATACAAATTCCCGCCTTTTGCATGTAAAACTCTCGCCGGAAGCAAATAACAGTGGAATCTAAGAAGTCGGAATCCATCATGAAGTCTTCTGACCTCGCAGTTCTGGAGGCTGAAAAAGAAGGTGGTTTTGTTGTCATGCCGAATGATACCTTCAACGAGAAAGCCACTGGAGCCATCAAGAAGAATTTTAGAACAGTCGACTTCAACTCTTTCAAACAAAAACGTGCCGCACTAAAACTGCTTGCAGGGATGAACCTGCAATATATACGAAAGACTGTCAAAGCGGCTGAGACCGGGCGCCTCGAAATTTTCTTTTCAGGAAAAACGCACAAGCGTGCATGCCTGCTACGTGTAATTGTGTCCGAACGAGATACATTGCAAAAAGTTGTGACTTTCTTCGTCGCCAATTGGACAGAATAGGTGGCGGTGGCCCTAACCGCGTTCAAAAATCAAAGGAAGAGGTGCAGCTCATGGAAGGAGGCAAATTGTCGGCCTTCACTGGTTTTTACTTTGACGTTGAGGACTTATTTTACTCTGTGCCTCAAGACGGTTTGTTTCGTGCTGTCCGGGAACATTTGGATCAAAATGGCGAAGTCAAGTTTCAAAATTCTGCTTATGTCATAACTGAAAACTGTCTGGACCTCTCAATGTTTTATTTGGATTCCACTGTTATTTGCTTCCCTCGGAGAGTTTTACTTAAAAAGGAGGGAATTTTTACAGGTACTTCAGCTGCACCGGTCCAATGTGAAATCCATTTTCGTCGGTTGACCAATGCTTTGAAGCCAGCTTGAAGGACACAAGGGATAGCACGTATTTTCAGACACGTTGATGACTATCTTATCCTTCTTAATGTACCTACACACTGTGCCGCAGATACACTTGTAAACCCAACTCCCCCTATCTTTGGGTCTTTATCGAGGGTTCTGAAACTCACGCATGAACGTGCAGATCATGATCGACTCCAGTTTCTTTACCTATAGCTTATTTTTATAAGTGCGCATATAAGTTGGTCTTATCAGCCGCGCTCAAGGAAGTCACTTTTGTCCTACGATAGTGCCATGTTTTCAGGTATTTCAGTATTGTGGGCAATAAGCCATTATTACCATTTGCCACTCAAAAACAGTCAAATGAGTTATTGTTCCGTCTTCTCGCACAAATCCACAGAAGAAATTATTTCTTCATAAAACTTACCAGTTTTTCACGTCAGATTACCGCATCAGATTTCGCACTTCATATTCTGTCGTTTGTGGCGGTGGTGTAGCTCAAAATTCTGAAAGGTAGCATAACAGTGCCGTTTTTTGTTACTGATGGTCGGAAAAAAAAAGTGTCTGTTATATCATATTGCCAGGTCATTTCGCACAATTAAAAAATATTTGGGAAAATATCTGGGGCATGGGTTGTTTTTTCTTCTCATGTACAGTAGGCAAGGCTCAACGCGCGTTGGAGAACTTCGTAACAACGGCCGCCTGAATGCCGTAAATGCACATTGAAATGTTTTTAGCCTGTGAAGGAGACCTGGTTCGTTGAACCCTTTGGACTTCTGGCAACTTGTATGTTGCCTTCGAGTTAGGCCTGACGACTGCTCCATAGCTCGCGCCTCATGAATCAACAAGTCACCGCACATCTCATAGTTTGAAGTCTCCCCTGAAATTGCGGACGCGCTAGAGTGCCGTACTTAATCTTCAAATGCTTAATAGTTCTTCAAATGTTGGCAACAGCGAACTCCACAATCGTATGGCTTGAGCGCCAAGCAGGGCAGATGGTTTCACCGGCTATTATTAAAGGACCTCGATGGAGGCGAAATTCAAGAGGCCCGTGTGCTGTGCAATGTCAGTGCACGTAAAAGAACCCCAGGTGGTCGAAATTTCCGAAGCCCTTCTCTACGGCGTCCCTCATAGCCTGAGCCACTTTGGGACGTTAAATCCCCCATACACCACAAACTCTTAAGGAACATATAAAATACGCCTTGTGGTATTGCCCCCACGTGAGCCTGCGCACTTTCTATAAGTGCCCTGCATTTCACAATAGAATTTAAGCTTCCTACTAGCAACAAGGGCATGTGGTTCGTAGAGCAGAATAAAAAAGTTATTCACCGCCCGCAGATGCTAAATCTGGGCGAAATTGCTTCACAAAAACGTGAGACCACAACGTGATTATTTATTTCTGGAAAAGGACTGAAATGATCTTTGTCGCAGTTTCTGCGAACACTGTACTCAAGAATTGAGAAGTTGTCAACGTGTAAATAATTTGGCAGGGATCAACGACGTGCATTTTGAGTGCTTTTTTCGTACTTAAGTAGCCACCTAACGCTTCCAATTCCTCTCATTCTTGTGCGAGGCGCCCAAGGAATTCATACAATTCCTCAGCGATAAAGTTAGTTGCGAAAGCTCGCCAACAAATGGAACGAAGCCCAGCCTGAGAAGCCAAAGAAACCCAGGGGCGGGGCGTGGGGGGGGGGGGGGGGGAAGCGGAACGTGTGGTGGGTTATTTATGCTTTCGACAATTGCAATTATTGTGCTCTACTGAGAAAATCAGCCTCAGCAAATTTTCTTACATGTATCACACTCTAAGTAAAGAAGAAATAGCCCAAGGCAGAACTCTGCGCCTGACAAGCGTGCATTGATGACTTTGCACGGCTTCTTCACTTCAGTGGCTTCAACCACGCTTTTTATGAGGCTGCAGTGACCTTTTTGATGGTGACGTATCCATGGACACGACGCGTGCACATTCTCTGCGAGCATTGACACGGGATGCAACTACATGATGTTCATTCGATGGATAGATCTTCAGCCGTTCAGTTGTGCCATGAATGACAGCTTTTCTCTTTATTGTTGGCAGCATGATGCCGTGAATAACAACTTTGCGTCTGCGAATATTTTCTCAATTTAAGAATAGGAATCAAATAAGAATAGTTAGTCTCGCATGTGGAACGCATGTCCAATAATAAGGCTGAGGTAGATCTTTTCAAAAACGGCCTTTTTGCTACCACAATCTGGATCGCGACCTTAATCCTCAAAGTATTTCTCGGATCAATAATTCCAGAGGCTCATGCAGAACACCTGTTTAGAAGATTAAAAACCAATTTTGTTATATCCCAAAAGCGTCCAGATGAAGACCACAAAAAGTATTAAATGGTGCCTTCTTAGAAAAGTAAAGCCTTTCCTGGGCCAGAAAATATCAGCAGACACACCACACGGGCAGAATTTTAACAAAGTGAACTGTTAAAGAGTTAAGTTGTCGGTATAGAAAATCTGAGATTATCGGTTTCTTTATTAAAATTGAGCGTTTATGAATAAGTATTTGAAATAAAGAAGGCATTGAGTTTTAGTAAGAAATTATCAATATTAAATATATGTTGTTCGAATCGTAGGGGAGGTTGCTGCACATTTTCACACTGCGAATTAAGAGCCGCAATCATCACATGGCGCCCAAATTAGCAGCTGTGTTTTTCATAACGCACAACTTAATTCGCAGCTCCTAAACTGTAAATTGTCAAAGAAAGTGACATATCAAAATAGTTCAAACTTTTTATCATGTGGCAAGTTTGCGGATTCTGCGTGAGTAGTTATGTAGTGTTAACAATGGGCATTAACAATAGGCACTAACAATAGTCACGAAATGCTATTATGTGACAGCTTTTGTCAAAAGTTTACAGCCCAGGGGGTTCGCTTCTGAGCCACACTGTATGTCTAATAATATATCATCGGGGCTCCAAATCTCGTCAAGGTTAGTAGATTTATGGTGCTGCCCACTCCAATGTGTACGACTTCCACGAATACTACAGGAGTTCCACGACAGGGCTTAAAAGCAAACCCCTTGGGTTCTAAATTCTAAAGATTTGACGAAGCCTCTAATTCTATGTTTAATGAGTTAAAAGAATATGTAGCCTCTTTGACCTCGAACACAGCTAAGATACCTGCTGTATTTTCCTAAAAAAATTATAGCCAGAAGAGCTTGAAACTTTCTGGTTGCCTTTTTCCTTTCAACCTTTATCTTGCATTGTGCATTTATAACTGATTAATTGGTTATAGAATCGATATCTTAGTGCACAAATTTCGGTGGGAATGTACTTATGTTTCATTTTTTTTACCATTTTTCGTTTTGTACTCTATTGTACATGTTGTGTACTTGAATTGTCTCTGCCGCCGGGCCCTACAACCCGACGTAAGTCATGGGTGTGCCCGCGCTATTATGTAACCATCACGCGAAAAACGTTTATGATTATTATGTTAGCCAACCATGAAGAAATGCCTTTATAACCAAGATTATACTTGTGGGCTAACGCTGCCGAGTTGCAAAAGCTCAAGCAGTACGACCGAGCTTGATATCTCTTTGATATTGGCATATACTACATAACGCATGCGCTAGTTACAACACCATCACGATTCAGCGGCACTCTAGTGAGCAGTACAGGTTATAGTGGCTAACCGTGCTTAAAACAAATAAAAAAATTTGGGGTATCTAGTTCAACCGCAGATTTTTAAAAGCGTAGAATTTGTAAAAAGCTGGTATTAACGCGCACGAGAGATTCAAACAGTTCCTAGTTGTGCGATAAAGGAGTGATAAAAAAAATGCTGCAGTTGAGATCAAAAAACATCGATCTCCACATTAAAATCCATCGCATACGAACCAGTAACGTTGTGCAGCAGCTTGTTCTTCAGGTAACAATCGTGGAGCTGAAACTGAATGCCTGAGTGGCGCTAAATTTATCGCCAAGGTAATAAACCAACTTTTATTCAGACAACCAGAAATATTTTTTGCTAGAAAATTCTCTCTGCAAAATGGGGTCACAGTTTCGAATATTATGTGTAGGGCACTATAAAAGCCACATATGCATAACTCCACAGCGTTGCTTCAGGAATGGCATCAGAAGTGGAAAGGAGGACAACGGGAGTGATTAGGTGTGACCCGGGGGCAGCCATAATGTGCGGTTTTCAGAGGACTATTCAGATATCTGTCTTTCTTGGATCACACGCAGAACACGCACTTTAAAACTAGGAAGAAACACGTTTCTTTACAGGCAACTTAAGCAATTAAAACTATTTAAAATATCGCGGCTATTGAGATATTAAATTTACACTACTCACACTGTGAGCTGGTATATATCAAGTCTTCTGTAGGAAGACAGTTGCCTATTTTATTTATTGCATAGCAGAAAAGCCCCGCAGGGGGGCGCCTGCAGCTTGCAGGCGTCGCGACGGTGAGTGGCGACACCGCGGGTTCCCGAGCATCCGCAGGGACATCCCTGCAAGGGGATGATGGTGAACTGTGCATCACCACGGACCCGAGCACCCGCGCCTCGCCGTGCGTGGCATCGCCGTGTCCGGGGAAAAGGGATCCTGGTGGTTGAGCCGATGCCGAGCGTTTGGACCTTTAAGGCCCCTCGGCGGAGGCAACACACCACTTTGGCCTCAGCTTCCTGTAGACGGCACCTCCGGGGGAAATCGGCAGTCGCCTTTTCCTGTCCTGCCCTCCATCTTTCACTTTCCTATCTCTTTCTTACAACTTTCCTGTCCCCTCCTCTTTTCTCGGTTTTTTCACTTTTCATAGGCAGCGAGGGTTAACCATGTGTGGCTGACAACCCTGTGTTATGCCGTATTAGGTTATAGTGGCGGTGTATAGCTGGTGTGTGCAGGGCTTTTTAAAGGCGTCTGTCCCATCCCCATGTTGGGATCCGTGGTGGGCGGCTAGCACCGCTGCCGAACACCAAACTTTTTTTATGGCTCCCCCCCCCCCCCTTTCAAAACCTGATCGCTCTCATAAAAGAGTGCGGACCGAAGATATATATATATACAATGATTCAGGAAAACGAAGGAATCATTTCCAAAATTTCATGTCCTCCATAGTGAGGAAACAGAAAAATCTGCAAGAACTATGTCCCCATTCTTAGTCTCAAAATGTCTGACTGATGCCATCGGTCCAGGCTACAAGCTGTCAAAAATGCCCAATGGTGACCTACTACTTGAACTAAAAGACATCGTCCAATACTCCAAACTTTCTAACCAAGTGCAAATTGGGGACAACATTCTGTCTATCACTGCACACCGATCCTTGAACACCGTCCGTGGTGTGATTTCTGAAACAGATTTTATCCACCTCACTGAGGAAGAGATGCTGGAAGGCCTCAAGGACCAAAACGTCATAAACGTACACCGTATAAAAATAAGAAAAGAGGACAAAGAAATCCCCACGAAACACATAGTGCTCACGTTCAACTGCAGCACACTTCCAGAGTCCATTGAAGCAGGCTATTTGAAAATAAATGTACGCCATTACATTCCAAACCCACGAAAGTGTTTCAATTGTCAAAGACATGGACACGGGTCACAGAGTTGTCGTGGCCACAAAACATGCGCAAAATGTGCCTCAAAAGACCATGCTTCCGAAAACTGTGAAGAAGCAGTATTTCGCTGCGCAAACTGCGGAGATGATCACCCAGCATATTCAAGGTCATGTCAAACATGGAAAAATGAAACAGATATCATTACAATGAAAACAAAACAAAACATTACATTCAAGGAAGCGAGACGACTCTTCTACGCGAAGAACACTTTCACCTTCTCTACAAAAACAACCTTTGCTGATGTGGTGCGCAGGGGCGGTGCACCACACAGCACTCCGGCATCTGCCAAGGCCACGCTCAGTGAGCCTATGGCAGAGCCACCCACGCCCCAGGCAGAGGCAGCGAAAGCTGCTCTGTCATCCCCAAAGCAGGGAGATCCATCCAATGGGTCGGCCTCCCGCAGGACTTCCCCCCAACGGGGGAGGCCTAAAAATCAGACATCCGCGGCTTCGCGGTCCTCCAGCACCTCTCTTGAGGTGATGGATATAACTCCCAGTCCGTCTGCTTTGAAGTGGCGGAACAGCTCTCTCGAGCGAAAAAAAGGCAGACCCCTAATTACGGGCCCAGAAAAGTAAATTCCTTCTGCTCCATTTCCACTTAACAACACAAACATGACTTTTGTGATTCAATGGAACTGTCGAGGATTACTGCGAAACTACAGTGACGTAACACATATTTTAGGGTCAGTAATGCCCATAGCTTTGTGCCTTCAGGAGACCAATCTTGGTTCGCAACATGTGAATATCTTAAAACACTATAAAAGTTATCGACGCGATCACGAGCAGTCAAATAGACTCTCGGGTTGTGTCGCAGTTGTCATTCAAAGCGGCGTCCCTACTCAAGAAATTAAACATAACACAAAACTTGAGGCAGTTGCAGTTAGCGTCGTTACCTACAAAACAATAGCAGTATGTTCTGTATATCTTCCCCCGCACATTACATTAACAGTCGAAGATTTAGAAGGCCTGATTGATCAACTACCGGAGCCATATCTGGTAGTTGGCGATTTTAACGCTCACTCCCATTTTGGGGAAGCGAACGATGTGACTCAAGGGGACAAATAATCGAAGATTTTATCCTCTCAATTAACATCTGTCTTTTAAATACGGGAAAAGCCACTTATTGTTGCCCAAGCTCGGCAAAAATGAGCTTTCTCGATTTAGCTTTCGCATCACCATCGCTTTTTAACGATTTTAAATGGGATGTTTAAAATGACCCTATGGGAAGTGATCACCTACCTACTATCATCAGCCTCTCATCGTCTACTCCAGTCATCCCCACAAGACCACGGCGCTGGAAACTTCACCTCACCGACTGGTCAATTTTTACAGCTAATGCCACACTAGAAAAAGAATTTTGTGAAGACCTCACTATAGACGAAATTAACGAAAGGTTTACTACATGCATAATATCGGCCCCTACACTAGCCATACCACAAACAGCAGGACTCGTACACAAAAAACATAAAGTATGGTGGACGCAAGAATGCACATTAGCAAAAAAACAACAAAATAAAGCTTGGGGCTCTCTGCGTCGGAATCCAACAGCGGAGAACTTGATTGCCTTTAAGAGGGCCAAGGCCAGATCGCGATTCATTCGAAGAAATGCCGAGAAATCCTCATGCAGAAATATGTGTCCTCAATAAACAGCTCAATAACCTCAAACAAGATGTGGGAAAAAGTTCGTAGATTCAGTAGTGATCATACCTCTTTCACACTTCCTCTATTGACTACACCCTGGACACAAACATCATTAGAGGAACAGGCCAACATACTAGGTGAGGCATTTTGCTGAAGTTTCCAGTTCGTCCAATTACACAAACACGTTCCAGAAGTACGAAGCAATAGCAGAAAAACAAAAACTTCCATTTGCAGCAGGTATGCACGAGGACTACAATCAACCCATCACACTCCAGGAATTGATTAGGGTATTATCTTCTGGTAAAAAGACAGCACCAGGCCCAGATAATGTGCATTACACTATGCTTGCCCATCTGTCTGAGGCTGCCGTGCAGGCATCGTTGAAATTCTTTAACAAAATATGGGACAACTGGGAATATACCTGAGGAGTGGAAGAAAGCAATAATAGTACCTTTTCTGAACCCGGAAAACAACCAACAAGTCCTAACAATTACAGACCGATAGCCCTCACCAGCTGCATTGATAAATCTTTCGAGAGCATAATAAACATTTGACTGACCTTCACACTTGAATCTCGTCGACTCTTAGATTTACATAAATGTGAATTTAAGAAAGCATGCTCGACCACTGATCACCTTGTCCGCCTAGAAAACACCATCTGGGAGGCGTTCATCCACAAACAGCACTGTATCGGGGTCTTCTTCGATTTGGAGAAGGCCTATGATACCGCGTGGAAGTTCGGCATCCTCCATGACCTAGCAGAGCTAGGGATCCGCGGCAGGATGCTGAACTGCTTGAACGACATCCTGACTAACCGCACATTCAGAGTCCGTCTAGGAGCAACTCTATCAATGACATTCACCCAAGAAAAATGGCGTACCCCAGGGATGCATTTTAAGTACGACACTCTTTATAGTAAAAATGAATTGTTTGGCCAAAGTAATACCTAAGTCCGTAATGTATTCAGTTTATGTACTTGACCTACAGACAGCATACACTTCTTCCAACATACTGTCCTGCGAGAGACAAATACAAATCACACTAAATAAACTGTCTGCTTGGGCAGAGAAAAATGGATTCAAGTTCTCCCCCCAAAAACAGCAGCTCTTTTGTTCTCATTACGACGAGGCCTACAGGTCGATCCCAATCTGTGCTTGAATCAAACCACGCTGGAAGTCAAACAGGAACATAAATTTTTAGGCGTCACTTTTGACCAGAAACTTACATTTCTACCACACATTAACAACCTAAAAAAGAAAGCAACCCAAGCCCTCAATGTATTAAAGGTACTCTCGCGAAAACGGTGGGGGTCCGATAGAGCATGCCTATTACAAATATATCGCTCTTTAGTGCGCTCCAAGCTGGACTACGGGTGCATAGTATATGGTTCGGCAAGAGCATCCTACTTAAAACGACTGGACCCTGTTCATAATCTTGGCCTGCGCCTATCAACTGAAGCATATAGAACATCCCCGGTAAATAGTCTTTATGTTGAAGCTAATGAGCCCACACTAGAGGATAGAAGAGTCACACTAACGTGCACGTACATCCCAAAAACCCGTTCTCTCCCTAAACATCTCTGCTATCCCATTGTTACCAAGTGCCCATCTAGGAGATTATTCAATAATAAACCACATTTTATCAGGCCACTAATAATGCTCTTTGAAGATAAATATGAAGACTTAGCAGTGCTGGACGCCCTACCTAATATTGCACAAAGACATGAATATCTACCACCATGGTACAGCCTTCCTTCGGTGTGTGACTTCACACTGACACACGTAAACAAAGAGAAAATGCCACACGAGCACATACTGCAAGAGTTCTTTGCACTACAAGAAAAATATGACACTTACACTGAATTTAAACTGATGGCTCAAAAACAGAAAGTCATGTCGGAAGTGCAGTAATTCAAGGAACAAATGAAAAAATTGATACGATTGCCACAGTATGCATCGGTATTTACTGCGAAGTGTTATGCCATCTTTGTAGCTGTAGAACAAATAGTAAAACAAAACATAAAAAATAGCATCATTTACACCGATTCACTGAGTATGCTAAAAGGGCTGCATTCTACAAATGCTGCTGAACCCATAATAGGAAAAATCATACATAACATAGGTAATATTACAAAGCAAAAACATAACATTATATTCTGCTGGGTCCCTAGTCATGTTGGAATTTTAGGTAATGAGAGAGCAGATGCTTGCGCAGCACAAGCTAGAATTGGCCATATAAAACAAGTTAACGTACCACAGAGGGATTTTTCTAAATTACTGCACAGTAAACTCAGGAATAAGTGGCAGATTGCATGGGGCGAACAGACAAACAACAAACTACATTCTATAAAACCTGTCTTGGGAGAAAGGAGATCATGTACACATCAGGAGCGTTTCGTAGAAGTTATTTTGTGTCGACTACGCATTGGACACGCAGACCTTACTCACAACTTCTTACTGACAAAAAAAGACAAACCTCTCTGCGAAATGTGTAGCGATGAACTCACGGTAAACCACATTTTAATTGTATGCAAAAAAATGGAAAATCTGAAGAAAAAATATTTCACAACATTGTACAATGAATACATCCCACTACACCCCATGTTACTTTTAGGAGATCAAGCACTGGTTGATTTTTCAAGCATTTTTAAATTTCTCAGAGAAGCCAATGTTTTGTACAAACTTTAGATATAAAAAGCGTAACCTTTAACAAAAGCTCTAACCATGTGTTTGGCGCATCATAGCCTCAGTTGCTTTTGCGCCATTAAAATCAATATAACTAACTAACTAGCATAGCAGAAAAGAATAATGACAGGAATATGGAATATATAAAACAGACATGGTGACTGTGTAGGACTGGACAAGCAGGCCGATCCGAATATCCATGGAACGGTACCTAATTGAACGGCATGTAGCATTACAAGCGAGCAGTTGTGAGGAGACCGTAATATTTGAACCGGGTGTTTAATTTAGAGCTTCAAATAATTTGGAAAATTTTAGGCATTATTTGTCATTAAACAAGATAGCTTGACATGAAAGAGGCGTGCTTTGCTTTTTCCTTACCGCTCCTCATCATAAATGTGCCACGTCAATTCAAAAACCCCATGTAGAGATTCTTGAAGATTTCTTTTATATATCCAGCGGCTGGAAACCATACTCAATTTTTTAGGGTGTGTGACGTACGAAGATGAGAACCAGAAAAATGAGCTTCCGGTTCACCAGTTGTGCACAATACTATCTAAAAATTGCGTACCTTTCAGCCTCCTCTCAAAGTGAAGCGGGACTGTGGCTACATTATTCCCCCTTTCCTTTCCTCCTCCTATAAGAAACAGGGCACTGAGCACACTCGGACCGTGGGCACGCAACTTCTGAAGTTAGAGATAGCTAATTGTCTACCCAGGAAATCGGCCCGATTGCACTTTATTTTCACATGTCGAAGAGCCGTCACGTATCCTCATGTTTGGCCATCATTGAATTTTATATTCAACAAACGTTCCATTTACTACGACTAAGATATAAGTGCCACCACGCTGCCATAAGCTGCGCCATGCACCCTGTAGGAAGCTTCAGTTAGAATTCTGCATGCGTATCGCTAATTTTTGCGTTCTTCTCTTTACATTCCAATAGTTGTACTTTTGGGCCCTGAAGACTGAAGAAAACTGACAGAAACGATTGAATACAAGACACCGAAAGGAATAATAAAAATTTGCGTTCTACTCCGCGGCTAACCTTTGACTATCCAACTGCAGGAATGCATGCGTTCATGCTGTGCGCGATTTTTCCTCATGCTTAGACACCGAGCATTGTGAGTAGACAAATATCTGTGCTCATGTTTCGCTGCGCTTGTCTTTGGAGCCGTCGCCGAGGACGGCGACCAAGTGTTCTCAAGCTTTCGACGCTTAAGTACAGCAGAACCTCACTGCCAGCGAAACCAGCTGCGCGTCCGATCCTATCCAGACGGCTGGGCTGCGCCTTTAACTTCGCTCTTCCTGGGATGCCGGACCGCGCTGAAAGCGTTTCGAGTTGTTTGACGGCATAGGACGAAAGCGCCCCCCCCCCCCCTCCGTGACGACTTGAAGTCCTACTCAAATGCGCACAGAGTGTTTTAGAAGTATTTCGATGAATCTGACGGCATCGACAGCGCGTTCTATTAAATTACAACAAAGATGACACACTGCGCGAGGTACCGCCTGCGTGTGCAGGTGCTGTTCGGGTCATCGCAGACGCGACTGTCGCTGTGAAACAGCGGCAACGTTTCGAAGACTTTCTGTTTTGTTTTCTCACCTCATGAGAATATTGTTCTTTCATAAATAGATAAAATTTACCTCTCTTGTGGTGTCATTTATACAGGGCGATCAAAATTAAGCTGTGGATAGCTTTGAAAGTTAGGCGCTGAGAGGTGCGTGAAATCCAACTGTGCACATGCAGTATGTGGCTAGGAGATACAAGTAAGATGACGTCGACAGGCACATAATAAACTCAAATCGATTGATTAACTTTCTTGGTGACTGCTGTAGGCAGGCATGCTCGTATTGGAAACTGTGAGGCAGTCGTATTCTTACAGCGTTCAGTTTGGTAGAATTCTTACAGCACACCCTCGTTCTGAGATCTCAGTCCGTTCGTATATTTACGCATTCAAGACCGCGAGGATCCCCGCAAAGCTCTTCTGCGTGACGCGGCTGCTGCGTGCAGCGTTTAGCGTGACAACAACGGGAGCCAATGGTCAAGCTGATAACTGTTCTTTTTTTACTCTTGGCTGGCGAATTCGGAGAACGACTGCACAGTGTGGCGTACGCATTACGTGTTATTATGTTAAAGGCCATCACGGAAAATAATCTTCCAGCACGTGTTTGTACGGCTAGCGATCACACCGGGACAAAACCTTGTGAACGATTTTGATTCGCTGCGATCTACTAGAAAGCCTCCGCTATCGCGGCGCCTGAGAAAGTAAACGACCAAACGAATCATGTTGTGGCCGATTGCGTTGATATCGCTCTTTCTTCCGAGACAAGGAGTTTAACCCAAGAAAAAAATAGACGTGGTCCGCCCCATTAGCGACGCGTCTGCACGCGGTTCGCCACCACACACCATCCATTTCTGAATACGTCAGCCTTCACACACGTTTTGCGGTTCTTCCGCACAACAAGCTGAGTCCACCATCAGAGACAGGAAAGAAATGTGATTGCCGAATAAGACTTAGAAACTGGCGTTCGCGTACGTACAGATGATACCAGGAGTCAGCATTAAACAGCTTGCTGAATTTTGCGGACGCAGCTTCGAAAAAGTCTTTAATGTGCTCAGACAGTATAATTTCTATCCGCGTCAAGTTTACCTTCAGCAGAACATAAGGAAGCCTGACTTTGAAAGGGCTTCATTTCAGAAATTGAGGCCTGATCAAAAAAGATGAGCACAAGGAGCTACTAAAAAAATAATCGGTACTGATGAGGCTCCTGTTTTCCGGAATGGCACGCCAATGTTAAAAACGCCCACTATTCGTCACAAAAAAAATCCATATTGGCTTCGGCAACGCAAGCACCAAGTTCGCAGTAGAGTGAATGTGCTTTGGGAAATACCCGGCGACAAAAGCACTGAAACTTAATTTTTTTTCAGGAAACGTCCATGGAACGAAGTACGCGCAACAAATACTTAGTGGTGGAGTCGCGAACTGTGTCTCCGATCTCCCCCTGAAGGAGCCCCCCCCCCCTTGCAGAGAGCTGATCGGACAGCCATTTTTCACGAAAGTGGATCGGGAGTGGCAGCGATGTTTTGGCCACCGAAGTCCCGTGACCGTTCTCGCTGTTTTTGTTTTTGCGCTGAGGCTTCATTAAAGATCGAGTGAGCCCGCTAGCGTTAATGACACGAAAAACAGGATAATAGCCGCCTGTGTGAGCAACGCCCTATAAGTACTGCGTACAGTTGTCGATGCAACGCTAGAGCTCCCGATGTGTGGCGCTGCTGCGGAAGGAAAGCATTGCGAACATCATTTAAATCATTGTTATCGTATAGCCGCCGTGGTCGCTGAGTGGTTATGGCGCTTGGTACTGACCCGAAAGACGCGGTTTCGAACCCGGCCGCGGCGGTCGCATTTCGATGGAGGCGAAATTCTAGAGGCCCGTGCACTGCGCAATGTCAGTGCACGTTAAGGAACCCCAGGAGATCAAAATTATCCGGAGCCCTCTACTACGGCGTCCTCATAGCCTGAATCGCTTTGGGACGTTTAACCCCCATAAACCAAAGCATTAATATCATGGCAGGTGCTAAATTTATGTGAAAAGAGACTTGTGCTTGAGCTCACCTAATATAATATAGCAGAATGAATGGAATAGTTCGCACAGCTGAATCTGTATTTTTGTTGATTTCAATAAAAACTTATGAGAAATTACAAGTTAACAGTTGCTTTCTTTGCGGAACCCAAACTACGACAACGCCCAGGTGTTTAGTCACCAACTACGCCAGCACAGGGCACTATGGCATTTCCGCAGGCTCCCATAGGCAGCTGTCTCCAACCTTACAAGATGCACGGTTGCGTGTCTGTCGAGCTTTTCAGGCAATGCAGATTTTCAATTTCGCCAACTGAGAATGAAATCGGAACAGTTAACAGCTTTATCTACGGATCCACCCCACTGTAAGATTAAACGCCACACGCTAGAGCCGCGTCACACGGGAGAGGAGCTCAGCTACAAACCTCACGGTCTTACATGTGCAATATTTCGAACTGACATCAAAATTTGCAGGCGCATGTGAAAGTCAACGACCAAACGAGTCATGTTGTGGCCGATTGCATTGATATCGCTGTTTCTTCTGAGGTAAGGAGTTTCACCAGAGAAAAAATAGACGTGGACCGCCCCATTAGCGACGCGTCTGCGCGCGGTTCGCCACCGAAAACCATCCATTTCTGAATACGTCAGCCTTCATACACGCTTTACGGTTCTAACTCGGCCATGCTGGTAGAGTTATAGCAACTGGAACTGTGCAGAATTACGACTGCCTTCGACTTTCCAATACAGACATGATCGCTTTCCTGCAGTCAATAAATAGTTAATTAATCGATCTAGTGAGTCAAGTAGGTGCCTGGCAGTAATGATTACCCTCTCATTGTGTGTCTCCTTGGCTGCGTAACTTATATAAGAAGTTGATTTTACTTTTCTCTTAGCGTGTAAATTTAAAAAGTTATGTAAAACATAATTTTGAGCGCCCTGCAAAAATCTTTGCTTCCGTCGTTTTGCTTCGATGTGTGCACGCTTGTTTAGAACACGTTCTGGGCGAAATTTGGACCGAACACGCGATAGCTAGCCATAACATTTCGTTAAAAACGGTCTGGATTTAAGCATGTTCAATTAACTCGCAGGATTTCATTGTCAGGTTTTGACTCTCTGGTTGCAGCGGCTTTGCGAGCTTCGGAACACGCAATTCGGTCGTTCTAGACTTGGGTTTTGCCCTGTGTGTCAAGTTAGCGCCAGTGTTAAGCAACACTGTTGTTCTTGCCTCACTGATTGCCAGAAAAGAGCAAAAGCCCATTGCACGTATTCCTACCACGTGCATACTATGTAAAAGGGTAAAAGGAACAGCAGCGTTTAGTGCTCGCTTAGGCGCAAACGGCCTCAAGAGAGGAAGAAGCGGAGAGGCAGGGAGGTTAACCGGAAGAATACCCGGTTTGCTACCCAGCATGGGCTGAGGACAGGTGAGGAGATCAAAAGGTGAAGGAGGAAAGAGAGTAGCACGAAATTGAAGTCACTATGCAAAGCACAGCGTTCGGTAAAGTCACAGCCTATCGTGCAGGCCAGAAGTGCTCAAGAAGTAGAGCAGTGCCTTGGAGGCCTTCATCGCCAACGATCGCCGCCGTCAGTGGCCGAGAATCTTCATTTCCGTCAGTGGGCGCGGATCTAGACGCTCCAGTGCACGGCACTGAGACTGCCTTTCGGCGCTATAGACAGGGCATTCACAAAGAATGTAGGCAATAGACTCATCACACCCGCAAATGGCACATGCAGGGCTATCAGCCATACCGATTAAGAGCGAGTATTGGTTGGTGAAAGCTACACCAAGCCACAGGCGACACAGCAAAGTTTCTTCACGTCGTGGTACCGGTGCTTCAGATCTGGCTCTAAGCTTTTTTAACGTGAATTCGAGAATTGGCCTGAATTCCATGCGGCAAGCTTGATGTCCCGCACGAGTGGTCTAAGCCTACCCGCTGCGTCGGCTCTCGAGATGGGTATGGACACACAACGTCAGAGTTGCTGCTACTCATACTGGCGCCTAAAAGACATGGCTTCGAATCCCATTCAAACATATACCTCTCCGCGTGGTGCAGGCAGAGGGACGGATGGTTGGAAGGACACAACTCTTCGGACAAGAGTAGGTTGTTAGCCGTTGCGTGCTAAGAACCTCGATGTAGTAATAGCTCTCGGATATTGTCATAGCTCTTGGATGGCCCTCCAGTGTCCCACGATTTTGCGCGGAGCTGAGGACGTGTTGCTTACGTATGACACTATTTCTCTGCTTTTTTTTGCAAAAGAAAATTTTCTCACTTAAGAAGACGGCTAACGGTTTTCTGTTCACAAATGGACGTTCGAGAGGTGTTGAGAAGCATAAATACGGATAGTACTTTGTGATGCACAATGAAAACAGCTGCGATTGTGGTGTCCGTTTTCCTCCTTCTAGCGTTTTTTTCTCACTGTTTTCATTAACAGAATAAATTAAGATAAGACACAATAGAAAAAACTGTTTTTAATTTTCGATAGCTGTACGGTTGTCCACCGAGATAAATAGGAGCACAGTTTGCAAAAGTGGTCACTACAGAGCCATCCTATATAACATGCAGAAGGAGAAAAGACGACGGACGTTAACGAGGTGCTTCAGGGAAATCCTTGCCTCACTAAAGCAGCATGCCAACCTAATGATATATTGAACGTCTTTGCATGATTTTTGTCGAGTCTGAAGAGCACTTCTAAGCTTAGTATCATATGGGCATAAAGAATTGCGAATTGCGAAGTTTCAAGTCCCGAGGCAACACTTCAGCTATGAGGGCCGCCGTAAATTGAGGCTCCTGATTAATTCAGACTCCCTGGACCTCTTTAAGCTGCCCTCACATCGAACACAGGCTGGTGTTTTTGTACTAACCCGATAGCGTTAATCCACCGTCGTTCGTGCCAACGTTTTGAGCGATAAAGCAGGTGGATCAACTGCAGCCTACGTCGCGCGCCCTTGTGACGTCATCAAAACCTTGCTGCTGTGACAGGTGGCAACCTTCCCACCATGGTTTGAGCCAATTGTCCACCGCGGCAAGTGGAACATAAACTATGGATTGGTAGCGAGAGGTTGATCGGGAAGAGCAAACTGGGTCTCACAAGCCGCACCGGTGGCTGTGTTTGACACAGCCACTTGCCGGGGCAGGGGCGCATGTATTAGCCGCTGCACGCCTGCGCCAGTAGTGGTAGGAAGAATCCCCGCGATATATGAATGTATAGAGGGGAATGAAATCTGTATTTTTTACAACATCAAAGGCCCCATTAAAGCGGTATTACATGAGGGAGGGGAGTTCAGGGCACATGGTTGATTCGATGGATGATTTGAATGATGATGGGTCGGAATGAAGTACGACGGCGTTGGGCAAGTCATTCCAGTCCTTGCAGTGCGGACAAAAAATGATGACAGGTGAGCACTAGTCCGGGCAGGGGGAATGTAAACTGCCTTCTGGTGGTTCGTACGGCTGGAGATGCGGTGGGCAGTGCTGATAACAAACTTGATCATGGTGTGATGGTAAAATTTATGAAAAAGGCATAGTCTTGCCATAGTACGGCGGTCTGTAAGTTTGTAAGATGAGCATTACGTTTCAGTTCAGTGACAAACGATAGGAATAGGCCGAGTGGATGAATATTTCTGCGCGGTTTTGTGTTGCTTCCAGTAAGTTAGAAAGGCTACTTTGATAGGGGTCCCAACGAGCACATGCGTATTCCAGTTTGGGGCGAATGAAGGTTAAATAGGCTAATAACTAAGCTAATAACTAATAAATAAGAGTTCGGCGAAATTAACCGAGAACCCTATTAGCATTTTTAATATTCTGCGTTATGTGATGTGACCAATTGTGATGGCGGATTGAATGAACACTCAAGAATTATATTCCATTACAGCAATAAATTCAGAATTGGAGATTACGTAGTTTGAAGTTGGTTGGGCGTGACGTCGATGAAAGGATAAAAGAGGTGTTTTCTTCGCGTTTAAAGACGTTAGCCATTTGGTACGCCAGGTTCTCACGCATTCAATGTCAGAATGTAGGAGTTGAATGCCACTACCGTTGGTTATTGGGCGGTAAATAACGCGGTCATCTGCAAACATGCCCACGTTAGGACATATATATGCACATATATGGGCATGTAGGCAAAAGCTAGGCGATAGAAAGGGAGCACTTGTGTGGGAGGGATTTCTAATGCTCCCGAAATGCACTCTTAAGGGTAGGTTAGGCTTTACGTGATGGTGAAAGAAATAACATTATCCGTCTTTGCGATGTGATGCGCAAAGAGAACCAGAGGCCGCTCAAGAGACCAGTAAAGCTATCGCGTTAATTAATGCGGAGCTTAAGAGTCGCCTGAAATTTTCTCCTTCTTAGAAATACCCTCCGCGGTCGTGATCCATTCCGCGACGTTGTGATCAGCTACCGAATGAAAAAGTCACAAAGTTTGGGCTTCTTGGTTTGCCATGACGGAAGCTTGCAGAGCGCTAAAAGACGAGGTCTCACGTGTATTCCTTTCTTCTGTCCTCGTCCCTTATTGCGCCGTACGCTTCCGTTATACGCTAAAGCAGTGGGTGAGCTGTACTAAGCTGTACTGCAAATTTGGAACATAAAGATGCCGGTTCTATAGACACGCCGCTGTCACCTGATTACTGTAGAGGCCGGCGCTCACCTGGAGTTAAAAGTATGCATACTCTCTAATGCTAATAGTTTCAGTCAACAGAACTGCTGACAACGCTTTGCGCCTAAATCTCGCCCGTTGTTTCCTTACTGAGGAGAGACAAGTACAGCGTTCATGTCTAGCGCTCACTGGCGTTTCGGGACAAACACTGTTTCCCAGAAAACGACGAAAGACCGGACTGACTGAGCAGAGCATGAACAGCCAGACAGCTCGGGAAGGAATGGAGAAAAAAGGAACCAATGCGGGTCTGCTTACACTCGGCTGCGTATTTGCGGTGATTCACGGGTCCGTCTAGAACGAAACTCGCTACGTCGGAAAGCAGCAGAAAAAAAAGGCACGAACGTGAGAGTTCCGTGTTGGTTGACAGCTAGTAACAGCTACAGGGTCTGCCCGGAGTACTGGCAGCGTTGCAAATAGTTGTTAGCCGCCTCATGTTACTGGCGCGACTTCGTGAAATCTGCGATTCCCGTTTCTTCTTTTATAGGGGCCCGAAGAAATCCTCATCGTTCATCGCGGAGCTGGTTGGCAGCGCACGCCCTCCTCAAATATGCCTCCCCCCCCCCACAAACTGCGCTTGTAGGCTTTCGTGCTTATTCGTAGTGCATTATTGTTCCGCGTTAGGTTGCGTTTCGGATTTTAGCTTTCTGTTGTTAAACCCTGAATTTGAGCACAGACGTACTGGTTAGAGATATACGGCATGCCTTCCTCGGTGTTGTACATTTTTTTTTATATATGCGCGACATTGTCACTCGCTCTTGCGTTTACCGGCTGACTGTCGTCCCGCTTTTCTAAGCAGGACTGCCGCCTTATCGTGGGCAACGATGTTGTCAAGCTGGCAGAGGCCACGCAGCAATCAGAACGTTAAGGCGCGAAATGCTCTCAAACACGAAAAGCTATAAAAATGACCAACTACGCATCTTAATTACCCAAATCCGGTGTTTGCGGCAGGTAAATTTTCCTCGATGAAAAATGACGCTAAGGGATGTCTTCTTCGGCGTCAGCAAATCGATTGGAAAAAGTCTTACTGGTGCAGAATTATGTCGCGCATTAATTACCCTTAGATTTTATACTCTTAAGGAGGGTTTGAATATTTTCTTTGAAACGGCGAAATAAGAAGCTATAGTACCTTGTTGGCTGCTTGGTACCAATTTTGCTTCCTTTCTTATAGGTGACGCATTTATTTATTTATTTATATATTTATTTATTTATTTATTTATTTATTTATTTATTCATTCAGCGTACCCTTAAAGGCCCTCCTTCGATTGTATTACATAGTGGTGGGGGGGGGGGGGGTCGTGGTAAAAACATGTACAAGGAACATCATTAACAGCAAAAAAACAATAAAGAGGCTAGGTATAACTGGGAAAAAATAAGCACCAGAGAGTAAATAAAGAAGCAGGCCATAAATACAATATATTAAAAAAATATGTTTAACGAAACAATAAGGCATAACGGAAATGGAAATACTACAGCGTAGTACGTATAAGAAACGAAATGAACAGAAGTAATCGAAAAATTACAGCAAACAAAAAAAATTCAACATTTTCATACAATTCAAATATTTCAAATGCCAACGTCGCTGCTCATGATAGCAAGGAAGGTGGAGGCGTTAGATTCAATGGCTCTGTGCGTTGGTAAATTGTTCCACTCTATGATAGTGCGTGCTGTGAATGACTTCGCAAATGCAGATGAACGACACGTGATGCGTTTAACTTTGTGCGGATGGTCGAGCCGCGGAAAGAAGGCTGATATTGACTGGAAAAAATCGTTGTGAAGCGATGGACGGTGATACCGTTTACAGAAAAGTGCTAGTCGTGATTGTTTACTGCTGTAAGACAAGTCTTCTGATTCGGCGCGATTTTTTTAAGACAGTGACGCTGGTAGTGTGTGAAAAGTCTGAAAAAAAACGCGCAGCACGGTTCTGCAAGGCCACGGTGTTAGCTATGAGATAGGGTTGATCAGGATTCCAGATGGCTGATGCATATTCAATCTTCGGAAGAATGAGTGTGATGAACGCGAGTTTTGTCAGGTGCTGGAGACCCAGTCAGAGGTTGTGCTTTGGTAGGACGAGTGAGTGGTTGGCGGATGCTAAAGTTAGATTAATGTGGTTAAGTCATGTTAAGTCTGACTGCAGGTGAACTCCGAGGTACTTGTAAGTAGTTGTAAGTTCGACATATTCGTTATTTAGGAAATAAGGTGTGAAAATGCGAGAACTGCGAGTGAAATACGAGAGCTTAGTTTTAAAGTGTTAAGTGGCATAGGCCAAGAAGTGCACCATGCGGTTACTACATCCAGGTCAGTTTGCAAACATTGTTTGTCAGTGACAGAAACAATAATACAGTATATTAAGCAGTCATCGGCAAAGAGACTAACTCGAGAAGACAGAGCGTTAGGTAAATCATTAATATATATTGTGAGACTGTGGACGGAGCGAGCTGTTACTGCCACTCGCAAGTATTGCGGCCAGACCTCCGAAGACGAAGATGCGCGATAATGATGAATATTTACAGATGAAGACGAAGGTCGCGCACCGTGCTTATCCTTGCTCCTCCTACGGACGAAAGCGATCGGCCCGGGTGCACTTTAGTGCGAAGTAGGGCTGCGTACGAAGGGCTTTAAGCGCGACACGTGAGCAATCTCTACACCGCGACAACATCGGTCCTTGACAGGATGGGCAGGGGCAACGCGATAATTCACGGGGGACGTTTGTTCGTGTACAATGTAAGGACCAATCAAGCGGCTGAGGAATTTTTCGCACAAGCCGGGGGTGCGCACTGGAATGCACAGCAACACTTCACCAGGAAAGAAACACTCTGCACGGTGTTTGAAGTCATAGGTTCTTTTCCGGGAAGCTTGGCAGGTGTCAGCATTCAGGCATGCAATGGTGCAGCAGTAGGCAAAACGGGAAGTAAATTCGTAATAGGAGAGGTTAGAAGAGGTTGTGGCGGCAGAGAAGAAAAATGCTTCGAGCGTGAAGGTAGGGGGGCGACCATACACAAGAAAAAACGGGGATAAACTGGTTGTTCGTTGCACGGTAGTATTGTAGGCAAATGCGACAAATGGGAGCATGGCGTCCCAGTTGGTGGGGCCTGGGTGGATATACCTGGACAGCATGTCAGACAGGGTGCGATGAAACCGTTCGGTGAGCCTCTTGGTCTGGGGGTGATAAGCTGAAGTTGTTTTATGCACGGTTCTAGAAGCGTGAAGAACTTCGGCAAGGACGCCGTAGAGGAATCACTTTCCGCTGTAACTGATAAGGACACATGGGGCTCTATGGCACAGAAGTATGGCGTTGAGGAAGAAATTGGCGATCTCGGTGGTAGAGACAGAAGGAAGGGGGGTCGTTTCAGCGTACCTGGTTAAGTGGTCGATGAATGTGACGATCCAACGGTTGCCCGATGGCGTTAGTGGTAAGGGACCGTAGAGGTCAATCCCAACGACGTCGAATGGTGAGAAAGAGCAGGGAAGAGGTTGTAGAAGGCCCGCCGGAGGAGACGTGGAGCGTTTGCGGCGTTGGCAAGAGATGCAAGATGCAATATATTTTGCGACACAGAGGTTGAGAGGCCAGGCCAAAAGAAACGGCGCGCGATACGTTCATACGTTTTGTCGAATCCCTAAGTGACCGGCCATGGGGTCGTCATGAAGTCATGAAGCGCCTGCAAAACTTCAAGGCGAAGAGAACGGGGAAAGACAGGTACCCAGACCTGACCCAGAGGCCGATGATTGTGTCAAAGAAGGGTGCCATCGAGCAGCTTGAATCAGTTAAGTTGGCGACAGAGGGGAGCAGTTGGAGGCCGCATAGCACCACTCGGGCGATCGATGAGAGTCCGGCAGTAAAGCTCGGCCCGTTCTGCTGAGGCGAGATCGCCGAGTGTGGAAGCGGGCATCAGATCAATGGAGGCTGCTGTCAAGGCTTAGGTAGCCATGGAAGTAGCACTTTGGAGCGATGAAGCAGCAGGAGGAGAGCATGGAGGGTGTGTCGAGGCGAGGGGGCAGCGAGAGAGCGCATCGGCGTGTTTCTGTTTTTTCCTGATTTGTAGGCGACTGTGAAATCGTACTCCTGGAGGCGGAGAATCCATCGGCCGAGGCGCTCGGACAAGTTCTTCTGTTACGGCAACCAACACAGCGCGTGATGGTCAGTGACGATGGTGCACTGGTGGCCGTACAAATAAGGGCGAAATTTCTTAACGGCCTAGACAACGGCCAGACGCTCTTGTTCCGCGATCATTTAGTTCTGCTTCGCTACACTCAGGGTACGACTGGCGTAAGCAATCACGCGCTCGTGCGAAGAGTGCTGGCGCGGCAAAAGAGCGGCACCAAGGCCGTCGCCACTGGCGTCAGTGTGTAATATCGTCGAGGCGTTGTCATCAAAATGGGCCAGTATCGGATCACATGTGAGAGCCTGCTTTAGAGTCGTAAAGGCGGCCTCACAGGCTTCCGACCAAACGAAGGGCGTGCTGGCGCCGAGAAGCTTATGCAAAGGGGCGGCGATGGAGGCGAAGCTTCGGATGAAGCTTCGAAAGTACGAGACCAGTACTAGAAAACTGTGCAGGTCTTTAACCCGTGATGGGCGGGGCAAATGCAGAAGTGCCGCAACTTTATCAGGATCAGGTTTGATGCCCTTACTTCTAACAACGTGGCCGAGAACTTTGATAGAAGTGGAAGAAAAACAACATTTCTTTGCGTTTAACTGAAGTCAGGCCGTGGAAAGAGCACTTAGAACTTCATCGAGACGAGCAAAGTGCTCACAAAAAGTCGAAGAGAAAACTACGATGTCGTCCAGGTAGCAAAGACAAGTTTTCCATTTAAGCCCGCCGAGGACAGTGTGAATAATGCGTTCGAACGTGGCCGGAGCATTGAACAAGCCGAACGGCATAACGTTAAATACATATAAGCCATCTGGTGTGGCGAAAGTTGTCTTCTCTTTGTCATCTTTATGCATGAGGATTTGCCAGTAGCCGGATCTTAGGTGGAGACTAGAGAAAAAGTGAGCAACTTAGAGGCAGTGGAGGGCGTCGTCAATCCGAGGAAGTGGATAAACATTCTTCCGAGTGATCTTATTGAGGGCGCGATTCGACACAAAAGCGTACTGAACCATCCTTCTCTTGTACCAGCACAACCGATGAGGACCAAGGACTTGAAAAGGGCGTATGATGTGGCGCTTTAACATGTCGGTTAAATTAACTTGAATAATTTTACGCTCGCTAGAACACACGCGATACGGGCGGCGGCGAATGATGCGCGAACCGTCATTGTGGATGTGATGCGTAGCCGCCGAGGTTTAGCCAAAAACTTTTCACTGCGTATCAAAAGAAGCAGCATGCTTGTTCAAGACGGCAAGAAATTGTGCTTTTTGAGCAGGCGTGAGATCGTTGCTGATAGTAGCGGAAATAGGTGCAGGAGAAGAAGCATGCGACGAAATGGCGAAGCTTGATGGGGGCGAGGAAAGAACGGTGACAGGTTTAGCGGTAGACAGAGAAGCGAATTTAGTGCCTGCGCGCAGAAGGGGCTCCGAAGTAGTATTGAAGGCAATCAGAAGGGCAGTTACATTGACGAAGCGAAGAAGGGATGCGATGAGAAGAATGCCCCAGGAGAGAAGACGGGGGTGGCGTATGGCGAAAACTTACCGAACGTTTACGTGAGCAGAAGCAACGGAGAGGACATCTTCGGAGCCGGGATGAAGTACATGGTCTGCAGTGTTTATCAAGTGATGAGAAGGCACTCCAGTAGCGTCAGAAGGGTCGGATTCAGCAGCTTGCAGAGTAAGAGGGCAATATGTAATGACAGCTCGCGCGGAGTGGAGGAAACCCCAGCCGAGTATAAAGGGATGAGCATAGAAGGGAAGGACCGCGAACTCGTTGTGGTGCAGGATGCCGTTGATAGTGACGCGTGCTGTACAGAGACCGGAAGGACGCATTGATTATTCATTAGCAGCACGGAGAGAAGGGCCGCAGTAAGGAGTGCGCGCTTTACGAAGCTGGGAATACAAAGCAGAACTGATGGCGCAAACAGCGGCGTCGGTATCGATCAATGCTTCTAGAATACTGCCTTCAACATAAACGGTTAACATGTTCGGCGGTGGCGCAGGAGGAATTGAAGGGTAGGCGGGTGGTGCAGTTTTACCTCAGGAAACTGCCCAATTTAGTTTTCCGTATGGCGACCAGGGGTCTCAGAGGCGGTACGTAGAGGCGATGAGGAGCGGCGGCGCGACGACCGGACGTTCGACGAGCGGTCGAGAGAGGACGACGGAGAGAAGCGAGGAGGATCGTTGGGGAGAAACGTTGGCCGGTGAGGATTCGAAGAGTACGTGTCATCGTGGTGTGGAGCATTAGCTGCAAAATTAGGGCCGTAATCATACGATGAGTAGGTTTCGTCTGTGCGGAAGTGACCAGACTAGTCACGCTCGTCGCACTCACGCCGACAGCAAACACGGCAACATGTCCACGAATTCCACAGTAGCAGCAGATAGGACCAGGCGGAGGCGGGCGCCAAACCGCTGGATACATATTGGGTCGCTTGGATAAGGAGGCGACAGTTTGCTGAACGGGCGGAGATTGTGAAGGATAGACAGAAGCACCAGGAGAAAGCAACCTGGGCATATGAGGGCACACAAAGGGGGGAGATGGTTCGGGTGCAGCGGGGCGAGTGACTGAAGCGAGCTCGTCCTTGATGGGATCACGCAATGGCGAGGTTGGAGGCCAGTGTTGATGGGATTCCACTGGCGGAAAGGTGGAGCCGTGCAGCTCCTCTCGGATGATGGTGCGAATGAGAGAGCGCAAGTCCACATTGGTTGAAAGGCGGGGGTCCCAGGCGTGTTGCAAGCAGAGCGATTGGAGGTCGTCAAGACGGTGACTTGTGGTGCGGATATCGTGGACGGTGGTAGGTTTCTGGCTAGCAAGCGTGTTAAAAGCAAATGATCTGATTCCTTTAAGAATGTGATGGACCCGATCGTACACTGACATTGAACTGTTAACGCGTCGACACAGGCCTGAGACATCTTTAATGTAATACGTGTAGGACTCACCGGGCAGCTGGACACGCGCATCTAACTTTTTTTTGTAGATGGCCGGGCTTGCACCAAGAGTTCCAAATATTTGCCGAAGCTTCGAGGTAAAGTGGGTCTAATCCGGGATAGCATCCTTGTGAATGAGGAACCAAGTTTTTGCCACGGCGGTTAAATAGAGTGAGACGTTGATGAGCTTCATGGCAGAGTCCCAATGATTGTAGGCACTTACATGGTTGTACTGGTCGAGCCAGTCTTCGACGTCATCACCACGAAGACCCACATATGTAGGAGGCTCGCGCTGAGGGTGGTGACGGTCCATGTCGGATGTCTAGGTGATGGAGGGGCAGCGGGTTTGTTGGAGTGAGGACTGGTGGCGGAGGGATCAGCACGAAGGGGAAGCACACCAGCTGAGGCACCGGCAAGGCCAGCAGAAGCGTCGCTGCGATGTTGGTCGACGGTTTCCATCGGGGGTATAGTCCGACCAGGTGACGACCTAAACGTAGCTGCAGTGTGGCGGCGGAGAGGACACAGGATCGAGAGCAGCCTCCACCACTTGTGACTCTGTGGACGAAGGGAGCTTTTATTGCCGCTAGCAAGTATGGCGGCCACTCCTCCGAAGACGAAGATGCGTGATGGTGGTGAACATTTAAAGATGAAGACGAAGGTCGCGCATTGTGCTTACAATATTAAAAAGTGGAGCGGACCAAGAACGCTCCCCTGTGATACCCGAGAAATGATTTTAGAATAAATGGAGTTGGAGTTGTTAATGGAAGTAAACTGAAGTCTAGCGTTGAGGAAGTCCTTAATCCAAGTAATAACAGTGGGGAAATATTATACTGAGTTAGTTCGAGCGTAAGCCTATGATGAGGAACACGATCAAATGCCTTCAAAAAATCGAGAAAAATGGCATCTATTTGACCGCCAGCATCGACGGATGAATGCAAATTATGAACGAATACGGAAAATTGTCTGCCACAAGAGAAGCCCTTGTGAAAACCGTGGTGGTATTTGAAAATAAGATTGTTGTTGTCCAGGTACTTAAAAATTTAACTATAAATGATATATTCGAGAAGCTTGCAGAAAGTATTGTTTAGTGAGATAGGGCGATAATTAAGCAGAGATGAAACAATTCCCTGATTTGAAAATGAGTATCACTTTAGCAATACGCCAGTCATGAGGTATGAGACCAGATTATAATGATTTATAAAACAGGGCAGTTATTACTGAACTAATGGAGTGCGATGTGCTTTTAAGTATCTTATTACTGAAGCCATGTTGATCAGAACTGGTAGAAATGTTAAGGTTATTTAGTATGCAGAATATACCAGTTTGACTGGCTAATATTTCGGACATATAGGATAACAGTTAAAATATCCACGCTCAGTGCGGTTTTCATACCACTCTATCTTATATAGAACAAAGTGTTTACCAGGACTGCCTAAAATATGAAAAAAAAAAATGAGTTGGAAGTAGAGCTCTGGGTTCGCCCCAGTATACCAGGAGGCAGAGCGTGGCCACTAGCAAAGCAACGCAGGACGGAGCGTTCCGGTGAACAATCAGAGCATGCGGTCATGGCTATGATAGTCCGCCACTCCAGCAGCGCTGCACCGTATTCCGATGTGCTGTTTTGACCCGTGCTGTTTTTTCTTTGTGCTGTTTTGTCGCCATGCTGTTTTTCCCTCTGCTGTTTTGTCGCTGTGCCGTTTTCCCGTGGGCTGTTCCGTTGCTGTGCTGTTTTTGTGCGCTGTTCTGACGCATGCTGTTTTGACGGGCTGTTCTTTCGTGTCCGCGCGCAATAGCATCCTGTTCAAGAAAAGCTCCAGCCACATTGGCCCCGCCTACCTTCTCGCCGTGCCGTCAGATCTCCGTGCCCGCATACTTTTTTCATCTCAGGACGAGCCAACCTCTGGTCACTTGGGATTTACTGGCACCGTCGCTCTAGCGCGCCAGGCCTATTATTCGCCACAACTTGCTGCCACCATCCGCCGCTACGTCCGAGGTTGCCGTTAAGACAAGCGCCGCAAGTCGCCTCCACTCAAGCCCGCGTGTTTGCTCCAACCAGTCGCGCCGCTTCGCACGCCCTTTGACCAAGTCGGCATGGATCTTCTTTGCCCATTCCCAGTCTCATCAGCCGACAGTAAGTGGATATTTGTCGCGACAGATTATCTGACACGGTATGTGGAAACCAAGGTGGTTCCGCGTGGCACATCGTGTGAAACCGCGTAGTTCTTCATGCATCGCAAGGTTTTACGACACGGCGCCCCTTCTTACCGTGGAACGGAGCCGATCGCGGAAAGGCTTTCAGAGCGCAGCTAATGAAAGAGATATTCAAGTTGAGTCACTTGAGCCATCACAAGACTACTGCCTACCAGCCGCAGACAAATGGGCTCATCGAGACCATTTGTCTGCGTGGGTATAGTGGGTATAGTGGGTATGCTGGCAATGCACATAGACGTCCGCATAATACCTGGGACGAAATCTTCCCATAGGTGACTTCCGCGTACAATACGGCCGTCCAAAAAACAACTCACTTCACGCCATTTCGCTTCGGTTATGGGCGTGATGTGCACACAATGCTGGATTCCATGTTTCCGTGCAGAACCTACGACCGGGCGCTCATGCCATACGCTGAGGAATTTCTCCAAAACGCGGAGGAAGCTCGCCAACTCCCCCGCAAAATGGACAGATGCACGCCACGACAACTAACGACACCGACACGTTGATTACCAACCCGACGACCAACTGTGGGTGTGGACCTCTGATCGTCGCCCAGTCCTGTCAGAGAAACTCCGATGCCGCTACTTTGGACCCTCCAGAGTGTTGCGTCGCATCACGGATTTGACTTATGAAGTTTTGCTCGGCGGTTATGTGCAGATTTCGCGCCGTCGACCCCAGCCTGAAGTAGTGCGCGTACTCCGTATGAAGCCCTATTTCATGCACTAACGAACAGCGCTTCCTCAGTTGTTGTTTTTTTGTCGCACTTAGCTCGTTTGCCTCCTGTCATCTTGACCTTTCGTCTGTTGTTCCGTTACCCTCTCCAGTTAGCTCGTAGCGTCTTAATGGTTTTCTTATTTTTTCTCGAAGAGGAAAATAATACCACCAGGTGGCCCAGGTAGCACCAAAAGACAAGGAGGTTAAGATTTGCACACGCGCCCTGGGAACTTTTCTGGAGAACGCTGCCGGCGAACGGTGTCTCGATTTTTGCCTGAGAATATGCACAAAACTCGACATGATTGATTTTTGGCGCTGTTCATCGCCTTCACACCTGAGCGAAGCCGGGGAACGCAAGCTTAGAGCCCGGCTGGCTGCTGAAGAATACAGTGGACGCAGATAAAACTGCAGGCTCCCATTGGCGGAAATACGTGGTTTCCCTACTTTTATGTTTTCCCAAGGGAAAGTGGAAGGCGCTAATGTTCTTTTCCACTCTGCTTGACCTCAGATTCCTTCAGTTCATGCTGCGTCCCACGGGCTCCAGTAAGTGCTATGAGAAGGACGGCGGCTCATTCGGCTGGAGGAGGAAGTGGAGGAGGAAACTGAGTGCGGGAGCATTGCAAGTGGTGCAGTGGGATGAGTGTTAAGTGAGTGTATTCGGTGTGTCACTACGGCTGAGGTGTTCAAATAGATGTGAAGCTGTCTGAAATTGTCTCCAGATTGCGGTTTTCCTCGTGTTCAGAGAGCGCGGGTTGTGGCGTCAGTGTTTTCGTTAGTAAACGATGATGGCATGGTAGCAGCAGAGTTCGCTACCATTACATAGTGGGAGAGGGTTCCGTCGGCACCCGGAGGGAAATTTGTCGGCCATACGCATGAATACGTTCTTTACCAAGGTTAACCTCGTTATGGGGTACAGCAACAAAATTTTTATGAGTCCGTTTTTTTTTTCTTAACTGAAAGGGTCTATGGAAGTAATAATCATGAAAATGAGTTCAAAACACCAGCGCACATCATAAACAAATAATTATAAACGATTTTGTACTGGCACTTTCAGTCTTCGTCGACGACAGTGATGAACTGCACCTTGATGTCACGGTCGACCGGCCAACTTGGACTACCGCAATGCTGATGACTTTGCATGGTATCGCCGGAAAGCACTGGCTGTTTCTTTGAGCAACCCCTGGGGGACGTCACAATAACTTCAGCAAGTACACATTGACATCAAGCGATGCGGTAGAAATTCCGAGCGGCTCCTCGGATAACTTTCAAAATCATGTTATTAAATCACGTTCCACTCAACGCCTGCGACTGAAATTTGTTAGAAGGTATCGGCTTACACCCACAAATCATATCTTTTCTTTGCGTTGTAATTTTTTGTGTGTACCACTTCAAGACTCGGAAATCATGCATTTCGCAGAAGTTGTTTCAGTAGATGCTCACTGCAGTCCATGCACTTACTTTCAACTGGACGCTTTATTGAGGCCTATGCGGTGGCTACTGGAAGCATAGCGCCTGATACTGTGCTGTCTCCGTGCGACATAATCAGGCGTGCTTTCGAAATAAATGATACTTTATACTCATTTACAGTTATTGCTCTTTAATTTAGTATTGGCAATAAGTATATCTATCTTTCCCATCGTATAGAAATCACCGGCGAAACCTCCATGAGGATCGCCGCATTCATCGATATCAAAACGTCATAGCTCACCCTGCTTGCCATGGCCACAAAATAACGGCTTACGTCGAAGAGAAGGAGCCGATATAAATCAAACAACGAAGTACAAAAGGCGAAAACATTGCTGATTATTCAAAACAGATCAGGAAAATGTCATTTTAAATTTATAAAAAAAAATAATGCTTTCTTTTAAAATTATGGGTCTTATCGGATACTTTTTGTCTGACTAGAAGCTGGCAGTTCGCAAACTGGTACTCTAAAATTTTTGTCATGATGTACGAAGTACGCCTTCCAGCTGTTACAAAAATTTTATACCCTCCATTTATGCCCTTGCAGCTTCGGATGACAAGAAATAGGTAGCATGTACTTCACGTAATTTGAGTCAAGAATTAAAATAAAAGTTGAACACCGAAGAAGGGCGTATGCTGTGTTTCATTCAGCATAAGGGTGGATGCAAGGACATTTTTTTGTCCGTCGTGTGGCGTGCAGATCTGTAAATGACACCTAATTTGTAGATTAGAAAAAGTAATTATGTAAAAAATTTTAGTCCATTTTTTGGCCTCAGAGCGTTTCGCTAAGTTTTAGAGAGCGTTGAAAAACAGCCGGTTCAGTTTTTTGTAGCATCGAATGTACGGTGGCTCACTGGTTATGGTGCTCAGCTGCTGATCTAGAAGACGTGGTTTTGATCCCGGCCTCGTCGGTGGGATTTTGGTCTAGGTCAAATGCTAGAGGCCCGTGTACTGTGCGATGTCAGTGCACGTTAAAGAACCCCAGGTGGCCAAAATTATCTGGAGCCCTCCACTACGGCGTCCCTTATAGCCTGAGTCTCTTTGGGACGTTCAACCCCATAAAACCAAGCCAAGCGTAGACCTTTCTTTTCAATCTAAAGAAAGCCCAACAAACCTGAAAAAAGATAACGTCACTGCACTCTTGAGCTACAGAATTGTACTGCTGTCAACCGCGATTTGAACGAACGAAACGTGAGCAGTGACCGTGTAGAAGTGAGGGGCCGCCACCATTGTCGTCATCGGCATGAAATTATGTCAAGACGTTCGTCTAGAACCTACTAGGCAGGACACCGCAATTTTTTTGAGGCCAAGTTTTCATTCTCTTTATAGCACCAACTAGCCACTATTGACTAACTAGCAACTAGCCACAGTGAATCACCCAGCAAAGCCCAACAAATCGACCGCTCTAAGCCTTTAAGAAGCGAATATAATCGTTAGCTGATTGTAGGAAATGCTGAACCGATTTTAATGAGCCACCTTTCTGACTCACCACCTGGGACTATTCGAGCAGCTTTCGTCCTTGCTCAGCGTCGAAAGCGCAAACTTGAAGCTCCTGTGCGTGAAATGCACATTGGCTTCGGTTTCTTTAGCTCAGTTTCTTAGGGACAGATCGTTTTTCCCGAGCTGTAGCTGAACTGAACCATGAAAGAGTTTTGCTGATAGGCACAAAAAAATTGCCTTACCATCTTGAAACAATTGCATCACGGAGCGAGTCAACAAAAATCAAGAACGTTCTTGTGCGTTCACGGTGGAATGCCACAAGGGCTAATACGCTTGGCCTCAGGAGAACGCTTCTGCAATGAGCACAACTCTAAATAAGTAGACAGGACTAAGACAGGACCTGCGCCTGTCCAATACCCTTCTCTGTGTTCGTTCTGTGAGGTTACTTAATATTGTGCAATAGGCTACACCAACAGCCTGCTCTCACAGTACGCAGGTTTCGAAGCGGCAGCTAACCTTCTCGTTATTCAACTCTGGTGTGACACATTGTGGTTTCGCTCACCAATGTGCACCAGCAGTTCGCAATCCTGCCAGGTAAGCATAGGATATTTTCAGCCGCCAGTCTGTTACCCTAGACCAGACCAAGGTGTGACTTCTTTCGTCGGCATACTGCTTCCAATACAAGAGCACGCGGCCCGTGTATTTCGTGCTCACCTATAGAAAGGTCATGAAAACTCACACACTCAGCAGCCTTCTTCTAAGGGGTTTGCAGCTTCTCTTGAGCCATGATGGGTACGCTTATATTTGATCACTTGACGACATTTTGAAAGATGATACTTCCTACGGAATGTACAGGGTGGTTTCCTTTATGTAACGTCCACGTAATGTGCAGGGCGGCGTAATTTTTAGATGTTAAAATGTCCAACTTTCTGTCACAAAAATTATGAAATTTTTAATAATTGCGAGAGACTGTTCTAGAAATATTGAAGCTAATGGTTCATCCTTATACTATGCAAAAAAATCTTTCTTTTAAAATGCTCCCATCAATCGCATCGATCACTTACGACTGTCAATGAAGACCAATGGGGAACGCTTTTTACGATATAAAAAATGGTTAATAGAAAAAATACAAGACCGCCGTAGGGTGATATTCGGATATATTGATTTTTGTAGTGAAGTCTTTCATTATACCAAAAAAAGCGTTCTTAAACGGTTTGCTGTTCAAACATGCTTTTGTTCAGATTTGTTCGCTATAGGCGCCTACAACAACGTAAGCCACCAAGCCATTTTGAACGCTCCCGAATGTGCCGAACTTGGTGATCGGGTGTTCTCCTGGATACACGTTATTTATCCAATAGATCATTTATTGGACAGACTGAGGACGGAACAACGCCTTCTCATTTCACTTCCCGTTGATTCCCACTGGGTGGAGTGCAGAGCCCAACGCTCTTTATTCTTGCACGTGGCGGACTTCTCAATTTGCTACCACAGTTGGAGCAACTCTCAATTTATGCGGACGACATCTACATCTGGACATCAGGAGTTACGCGCCTGCAAGTTTGACTAAGGCTTCAAAATGCGGCTAATATTCTTACGTCCTACCTGCGACGGATACTTTCCTAATCGGCTGCGAATGAAAGTATCCGTGAATAGGGTTCTTCATCAGCGAAGCTGGCTGTCGAATTGATGCGTACCGATATGCTATCAGAACTCTGCAAGAGAGTCCACTTGCATTACTGATTCTTTCCATCACGCCATAAGTTATCTTGCGACATCGCTTCCGGAACAACGATCTCTGAAAGATAAAACAAGAGCCAAATATTTTCAAGCATCCCCCACTTCTCAACATAACAAACTAACGCAATCTCCTCACCGATATAAGCGCAGGCTCCTCAGACCGACAGTGGCAAAACATTTTTGAACAGAATACTCAGTTTTATTCTACCTTTTATGAAGAGACTAACTGAGTCCTTGAAATATATGTTTTAAAGAGGTGGGCATCCTGACGCGCAGCGGACCGCCGTGTTGCAAAAGGACCAAAATTATGAAGCATAAGTTAAAAAATTGCACGCCTTCTCAGACATTCAATAAACCAGCCGAAAACGTTGCGAACCCTCGTAAAATATTTAACATTTGAACCATAACAGTTGAAGACATTGCCAATTTTGCTCGGTGGCTTGGGTTCTGTCAACGTGAATACTTTAAGATGAAATAATACGGTGCCAAGAAACAATCTCACGAGACCTCACTGTTAGCAATGTCATAATGAAAGATTCAATAGTTTCATTCGGTCTATGTGCTCTGCAAAGCGGTTATCTTTCTGGTGAGGGTTTGCGATAATTGGTGATCGCTGCCGCTGACGAGAATCTTTTAGGAGCACAATCATGGCAGTACGCGACGCATCCGATAATTTTTCTCTTCTACAGCACGGCGGTCTCTTCATCTGTGGCGCAAGCTCTTCAGTCAGCAGCCGTCGCAGAAAGCAGTTGTCAGCCGGTATGTCTTTTGAGTAGATCTAGACCACTCCGTCGTTGCAAGTTGACAGTCAGTGTCAAAGTTCATTCAGCTTGATGGAAGAGCATGCAGCTTATGCTAAATGAAAGCTGATCACTTTGTTATGTTTTTTTTGTTAGCATTTATGGCCACATGAGTTATGTCTTTTTCTTAGAATTGGTTAAATAATCCTCCCAATAACGTGAAGCGCTCGAAGAGAAAACACAACTACAAACGAAGATTTCAAGGATGTAGCGCAGGTAAGTAATGTACAGAAAAGGTAACTGATGCGCACGCTGCGTCAACAATTATGCACGCGATTTTTGACAAAGCCAGGTTCTCGTAATCAAGCTGCTGTGCGTCCCAATGTGTGCACAATGAAAATGTGATTAAAACTGGCAAATCTTCTGCAGGTGCGTCTGAAGCCAGGCATGCGAAATGAACAGAGAAAATCGTTTTTCAGATGGACATTTCCACGCCTACCGATTGCACTGTGGTACAGCTCTGATCGGCGCATATTTTGTATGTTTGTTTTGCAAGAATGGGCGGTTTGAAATAGCTGAAATATTTAGATTTGTTTGCATAACAATTCCTTTGGCAGGCATGAGTGAGAAGAAGTACAAGTGAGACCAAGAATTCAAGGTTGCCTAAAGCTGTGGTCACTGAATTCGGCATACATTTCGTAATTATCAAGTTGGGCGGATGGTAAATTTTTATCTGCAGACTTGACTGAAGATATCTTCGCATTCTAGATTGTCGGAACGCTGCCGGAGGAGTAAATTAACAAGGGGACATGAGATTACAAACTGTTTAGATAGGGCAGATACTACTCGCGGCAACGAAGGCTAACTAAACATCGACGGGACAATTTCTGCGGTTTTCGAAATCAATTCCAAATTTAGCGATTTATATGCACGTGTTCTATAATAACTCTACTCATCTCCAACCTTATTTATTATATGTCTATTATTATTATTATTATTATTATTATTATTATTATTATTATTATTATTATTATTATTATTATTATTATTATTATTATTATTATTATTATTATTATTATTATTATTATTATTAATGTCTCTAAAGACAATCAGACAGGCAAATCTGTCAAAATGTTTAGTTTTCAGTATATGAACAAGCTGTTAAAATTCAAGATAACTCCTAAAAGCTGTTTTTTAGAAACGGAGTATAAAAAGTCCATAGCACAGTTGCCGCCATTATCTGCTGCCTCTGCCTCATTTTACACCTTCTGCAGGAAAGAAATCGTTTTAATTTGTCTCTCTAATCTAATTACGCACAAGCGCGCTATGGTAGGCCTCAGGTTATTGCTGAAAAAAAAAAATTGTTTTGGAAAAAAGAATTTTCTGGCATTGGTGAACATCGAAAAAATGCATGATTTCATACAGAATCACTAGGAGCTAGAGGACTTGCCGTCAACTGCACACCACGGTTTTGCTTAATCTTCTTGCGGATGCTTGCTAGGTACCATTATAATGTCTTTCCGCAATTTCTTGGGCAAGGACTGTTCCATCCTTCAGGCACATTCAGATTACGGAATGTTGTCGGGATTGAAATTGTAAACCTTGCAATCCTCGGTAGTGCAAATGAAAGGCGTAGCTGATTCGTAATATTGCTTGTCGATAAGGGCGCTACGATGCCTTTGGCCACCCACTGCACAGAAAGAACTGGCTAATGTCAGCACCGAAGAACGGTATGTTTGATGGTTCTGGGCTAGTTGGTCAATGATATTTAACATAAAGCGCGCCGAAATACACGGGTCGCTGTAGGAAAATAGACATGCGTACTTCCAGTTGAAGAGTATTCTAAAGATTGGAAGAAATATATAGGAACATGTAAGAGAATAATGATAGCCAAAAAGGTTCTACAAGGACAAGGTCACAAAACGGAAGGTCGTGTTGTCACACGGGCCCAGAGACCGAATATCTTTTTGGGAAACAGCAACTGACAGCGCGCATACACCATCACTGCCCATCCAATCTATCCAGAATGTCTGAAGTACCTCTTGTGTGATCTCTTGAGGGCCGCTCTCTATAAATACAGATTCCTCAAAATCAGGAGCACAGTGGCCGCCGCCTTCGAAGTCACAGTAACAAAATGAATCGCAAGAATTTCATGCATTTGTCGTACGCTATTGGCGCGGTCTCAGAGGCTGTCATTGAAACATCGTCGGCGGTCTTCAGTCTCCAGTACAGTACGTTGCTCCGCGCTTTATGTCAAACGTCAAACCAGTGACTGGCTCTTGAAGAGTGTCATTTCTCCAATCCTACTACTGCCCTTCGGGCTTAATTGTTCCTTCTCTCCCCACTCTCCTACACCTCCGCTTTCCTCCTCATCCTCTTGGAGGTTTCTACATGGGTTCGCAATGAGTACATAGAAAGGGCTTTAAAATTGGCTAAGAAATCGAAACGGAGGCCAGGTTTGTGCCCTTCATGCGACCGACCCTCTTATAATTCGTCGCGGTACCCTTTTGCAGTGTTGGCAATGAGTTTTCGGCACTCCTCATTTTATCCACGAAAAGGCCTTTCAGGAATGTGCAAACGCTTTCGTGCACCAAAATTATCACTCCACTCAACATTGGTCGGCGTGCTCCCTTAAGCTCTAGGTGGTGGCGCCGTAAGTGCTCTAAAATGCATGAGTATATAAGCAGGTTCATGCGTTCTCTCTTGAGAGAAGTTGGGAGGGATGTCAGGGTAGACTGATTATCTGGCTGTTATGCAGCCGTCATCGGTGCTTCGGCGCATGGCGGCTGCGACGCGCGTGTATCTTTCTACCTGTTTTTTTTCACTTCTCTTTCTGTGAAATCTCATCTAATATCATATGGCAGCGACTGCGGCCCTGTAGTTGTCTCTCAAGAGGCCCGCGTAGTTCCCTATTCCTTATTTGCTTATTTGTGCAAACCCTCACGCTTAAACTCACTCTGGCGTGTACTGGGGTGGGCTAATAACTTCGTCTTCTTCGGCACTTCGCCTCCGCTTCATCGTAGGTCGCTAAAGGGTGACAGGTTTACCTCGCGAGAGAGGAGGAAGCCGGACTACGTCAGACGCGCCACACTCTTTTAGTGCGAAAACGGTACTTCACAAGGCCTAACCTTCTCACCGTGTTTGTGTGAAGCTTGACCTTGAAGGTGAGCTCGGCAAAACCTAGCATAGCAACAGCCCTTGCAGAAATAAAATAAATATTATCGGGACGAGGTTTCGAACCCGCAACGACGCGGACAGATCAGCTTCGCTGCCATGTGCACGACAGCGATATGCTGTCGCCGCAGCCTATCACTTCTGGTGTTAAATTGCAACACTCTCGCGCTGCGCATTTCTTTTCGTCGTCTTCAACTAATGCTAGTACTTCGTCGTCTTCAAGTAATACCCGGAGTGCCGCCGGCCCAACAAAGCAAAACCATGAGCCAACCAAGCTAAACACATGCTTTCACACGTCTACTCGGTTTAACTACGTTAAAACCCTACGACTTTTTTTTTTCATCTCTCGTCTTACCTTGTCCTCCGGTTTCCTCCAGGCGCTGTTAACACCAGCGCTGCTCAAGACTGGAATGTGAGCCTAACAGGTGCTCTCTAAACGACGGATAAAGAGCAGCTGACACCACCAGGCGGGATTTAATACGTTGAGATCGATTCATTCGACCATTCAAAGGTAATCAACGCCCAAGAGCGCTAGAACAGAGCCCAACTTGAAGGTTACGAACCCGTATGCGATCTCCGTCTTGGCATAGAGATTACGAACTCAGAAGACCATGACGAAACAAGTGGTAATGCAACGGCGTCGAAACATGAAAGCCAGGCATTCTGAAGTCTAGTGGCTTATTCAAATCGGCAATCTGGAGCACCTCCCCGAATCTGCGAATGAGCAAGATATCTGTAGCGGTAGAATCGAAGCTCAAGATCTGAATCCAAATCGCCCATTGAAATCCACTGTTCGGTTTTGCAGGGCAAGAAAACCTGCTCCGAATTGCCGTTTCTAACACGTCATTCAATCATTCCTGTCTGTCCACGTCTTGGTCGGGCAACATATGTCTTCATTTCTTCATCCCAAAACACCTGTGGGGATGAAAAATGACAAACTTCCAAATGAAAAAATTAACAAAAAATACGAACGCCTGCCAAAGAGAGCACCCTCACCATAATAATACTTCAACACACGTTGTGTTTAGACTAAGTCTATGAGAACATTGCTTTGCAAACTTTTACTATCCGCAAAAAGCTGGCCACCGTCAGTTCCTAATAGAAGTTGCCTAGGCCCATCTATAGACCCAGTTAATAAAAGAAATCAGTGTTTTCCTGCCCTTTTACGCACTGTCTGTGAAAGAACCCACTACTTGCGTTCAACGATCTTAAGATTTGCGCACTGTCCCATGCCCAATTAAAAAAGAAAATAGAGGTGCCAGCTGTGCGCCTTGACGCCCAGCTATAGCACACTCCTCCACCTCTCTATAGACATGCACGGTTTAGAAGCTATTGACAGGGAATCAGTATGTTCACAGGAATCACCTAACAGCATTTGTCACCCACTAAGTACCAATGATGCCATCTGGAGCCATGCACGAAAATTTTATATAGAACCAGCGAGACTAAGTTTTTGTGCCGTTTTGGAATTATCCTATGTCTACGTATGCTAGACTGTAGGCATCAATTTTTTTTATAATAAATTGATGTAATTTGGGAAAGAAATAGTTAATCCTGTTATAATTTGGCCCGGACTACATAGGTGTCCTCTCTGTCAGGAGGAAACCTACAGGTCTCGACTCAATATCATGCAGCTGATCGAGATGGAGTGGAGAGGGGTTTTTGGTCGGAACAACTGTGCCGGACGACTTCATTCTACATATTTGCATTTAGCACCAAAAGTGAAGCAGCCCAACACACACCATCAAAAGAACGGAGCAGAGCGTCATGTTATCACACCATTACGCACAGATCACATCAAGTGGCGTCACCTGCCGCACCCTGACGGTTCTTGCATTACAGAGAGTGTGAAGCCGCCATTGGAATTCCATGCTCCATTCGACGCTTGTTGCCCCACCACCCGACTGAGGGAAGAGGAGCAACGCTCCCATCTCCAAACTGTCAGAAGGAACCCTTGACATTCGTGGCAGCAACGCCCGTTAGGTACAGCCCCCCACGCATTCTGTTTCGGTCTGACGATAAAGAACTTGGCGAAAAGGCAGTAGGTTTTCATTTGTGTTCGCAAAATTAGATCAATACCAGACCTCACTGCACAAAACGCATCAAACCCGCTTATGAAAGCAAACAAATTCTCAGCAGCTGGTCATACAGAAGGCGTGCGGCGAGGTCACTTTTTGCAAAAGCTAACCATAGCGGCAAAATCGCATGAAATTTCAACTGTACTGCTAGGTCATTACATGATGAAAGGATTTTGAATATTGCGATTGAATTTTTTGCGCCAGATTGAGTATGGCTGCGCAATTTTGTTCTTTTTAGATGTTCAGAAATTAGTACAACTTCTAATTGTGTTTTTTTTATAAAAGTAATGTTTTGGAACAAATTTTCTCATCTTTCTTCATTTATTTGGTTGAACACTCCGCCGTTAGTTACCTCTGATCGGCACTAATTTCGCAAGTGAACATTGCCGTGCCGACGCCCCGTAATTGACCATTGCAGAAAAAGGTAGGGAGGGTTGCTTTTCCTTGGATACGAGAACAGCTTCTGCCGTTCCGGGCGTCCCCTGGCGCCGCAATGTTTTGATGATTTGCAGAAGCTAGAGCACCACGAAATCTTTAGGTTTACGGCTAGCTTGCCGATTATAACAACGCGTTTCATAACCTCAGCAAATGAGCGTTTTTGCATTTGGCGTGGATAAAAATGCGGCCGTTGGAGCCGAGCTCAAACACGTAATGTCGTGTTTAGCATCCGTAAAATGAGCCACTGAGCCACCACGGCACATTGTATCACGAATTCTACTGCGTTACTCTGGGAGTCTGCTGGTTTATAAGGACGTTATGAGTCGTTGCTTTCCTTCTTATATGAACTAACGAAAAAGTTTCCAGTGCGAAAGCATTACTAGTCCCGTTACGAGAAAATCCGCCGGCGCGCGCGCGCGCGCGTGTGTGAATAACAGCAGATGTTAGAGAAAATCGCAGTGATGGCGAGAAAAAAGGATTACGTCATCAAGCAGCAGTATGACTCACACAGCAAGCCCAACACCGCCAGTTCAGACAGCACTAAACATGTGGTTCGTATAGATTTACTCGCCGCTAAACCGACCTCCATGTGGCGGCAGTTTTCCCGAGATTCGTACAAAAAGTGTGACGAAACCATTTGTCGTACAGCATTCCGGGTGGTGCAAGGCGATTCTCTTGTTGCATATAGCTCACATGTGCTAATCAAGTTGGAGACTAGCTTGTCATAGGGATTCAAAACTGATGACAAATGCACCTTAAGTTGTATGATTTCCAAGACACGTATCAAATCTGTGATTCAACCTTACGTCGTACGTCGTACAGCGTTCCGGGTGGTGTTGTGTGCTACCTCAAAGGAAAAAACGTCTCCAATATAATCCTAAAAAGAGCCCACTTCCGGTCTCAATAGAAAATGCTACCACAATCCACAAATCTCAAAGAGCAATCTACGATGCGGGGTTACAATTAAAAAAACTTTAACGCATGTACAAACATTACGCGTAAACGATACATCCAGGGATAGAATGATTTCTCATTCCCATACCGAAGCAATCCTGAGTGCTTCTGCCGAATTTTTTTGCTTTCTTTACAGGATGTTATTTCAATGTGCATTCTGACCACAAGAACTAGTCTCGCCTTGATTGTTCTTTAGGGAACATTAGCAAAAAGGCGCATTTTATTCTGCGCAAGAACACTATTTTACCACTAGGCGCTACTTACTTGAGTGGGTACGCAGGCGCATCATACACTAATAGGCAACTTGAAAGATTTATTCCCGATATTCAAATATTAGCTTTCACAAGTTCGTAATGCATCAGCTGTGCAAAACCTGCTGTTGTTACAATCCAGAGGCAGTTCAAATGCAATGAACTACAATCACCATTGCATGAAAGAAAAGCGGCATTGCAAAATCGATGCTCCGAGCGCGTGCTTCTCATGTTTGTAAAGGTAAGAGGTTGCTTCCGTGCACCGATCCTGGGGGAAGTGCGTGGTACCTTTTATGTGTGCCCATTCCTGCCTAAAATTCTAAACAGTACTGGCGGTTATTCTCATATAAAAAGTCTCACTCAAGGGAAATACTTCTTTTGTCCCAAGAAGGAAGATTTTAAGTAAGATTTAACTGATGCAGAGCAATTTTCTTCTCTGGGAAGAGGTGTGCACAGCGGCCCATCGTCATGACTGGGAAGTCACATAAAACGACTAAAGCTCTTAGCGTATTATTCTTATTCGCAATTAGGTATCCGAAAAGGGAAGTTACTGAATATAACAGGCAAGCCAAGAGGCGTCAACAATTACCGATATGCGCGCTAGTTCAGAGCAGAGCATACATGCAGCATTGATTGAGGACAGCCATAGATTTTGATTCATGCGATGAAACACTCCCGGAATCTATAAAGCAAGGCATATTTCTCAGCAATGAAAAAGACCAGAGTTGTAGGCTTAAATATCAGCTGGAGAGGAAGCATTCCTCTTTATGAAGAATCTCCCTCTTTTGGCGTTCAGGAAACCTACTGCCACAGCCTGTCACTTTTCACTCTATACCTATGTTTGATTGGAATTCTCAAGCTATTTTTATTAAAAGTTCTAGCAGAGGCCCAACGCTGATATATTCAATAATTTCTTGTAGATCGACTATTTTTTTGCAAAATTTTCTCCAAAGTTCCGGTCCGGTTTCTCTTTATTACTTCACATTAATATAGACGGGAGACTGCTATGTGGATTCATGATAGTAGCATAAGAACACAAAATCGAAAAACCAGACTGAAGGAACTATTGCCCCAAATGACTCGCTTCCAGAAGTTTCTAGGAGTATTTACCTCGCCTAGTCCTGCTTGCTTGCGGAAACACTGAAGAGCGCTCAAGTGATACCAGGTCCATTCATTACAAAATATTATGTCAAACGACTAATAGCAGAAAACTAGCAGCGGCAAGTTTTTCAAAAGAAAATTGGCAGTTGTCAGGTCTAAGCTCTGAAACATTTAACATGCAGTGAGGCATTCATGTTTAGAATGAAAATTACCTTATAAGGTGGTTCTAGATTAATGTCACCAATAAAACTTGCAAATGTGGTACTTATGAGACACGGAAAGGACATGCCTTGCCACAGTTCGATCCAAACATGAAACTTTAACCAACAGAAGCGAACCTCTCAAGCTGAACTGCAAGACTACAGAAAATGTAGCAAAACTGCTCATAGGTTACCGGGCCCACTCATGAGTCGACTCATTCGGACCCAGTCACGCCAAAATGCCGATCTTGATCTGAGTCGCGAGTGAGTCCGGGCAGAGTCTCAGGTCTTTATCTGAGTCATGAGTGAGTCATGAGTGAGTCTGAGCGCAGATTTAGCTCAAGATTGGAGTAATAAACAAGTCTGGACAGGGACTCAGATACTGATCTAAGTCGTAAGCTAAGGTTCAGATAAGTAATGAACAAGTCTGGACAGGGAATCAGATACTGATCTAAGTCGTAAGCTAAGGTTCAGATAAGGATATGTGTTTTGGCGGCCGCGGCGCGCGCGTAGTTAATATTTCTCTTCGTTAGCCGATAGCGCAGGGAAGGAAAGATTTACCGCCGCGCGACAGACGCCGCATGACGGGTAGATGGCTTGGCGTTGCCTGTGGACGACCAAAGAATAGGGTTCGGCGGAAGCAGGAAGACGACCTCTTCTTCCGTCCCCTTCGATACTTAAGGCGGGAGCGGGTGCGGCAATGAGCCATTAGGTGATGGGCTGGAAGCATTGATCGGGTTTTGCTATGTCCTGCGCGGGAGACTTGCGTCCCTGTCCAAGGCTATTAACGCGGCTCGAACCGATATTACGTCGAATGTTCATTTCCTATGCTTTCTGCTAAGAAGATGGGTCTGCGCTTTTCGGTATTAATTAGCGTGAGCTCGGATGCCAAGCGTTACTTTGTGCGCTTGGGATGGTCATTGTGCGGTAGTGCCTTTAGATAAGGGTACCACTGAACGGTTTGTTCCAGGCAGTGTAGAATGTCTGGGTGACGGCATCTCAAGTGCTGATATTTTGTTTGTCAGGAAACAGCCTGTCTGCAAGTCTGCGAGAATGAAATGGTTGATTTTTGCGTTTGGGATTGTTCGGCACATTTGGAGGACTTTCGGCGACTTGCGAGGACTGTGGGCGTGCCTCAACGCAGAGGCAAATGACTGATATTTTAGAAGGGATAAAGTTCTATATTTGACTGAGTTCACAATCAACGGAAATATTCAGCTATTCCTCGCGGAGAAGGGGACCTGCTGATTATACGCGGTTGTTTTGGTAGTATCTGGCGCTGGTTCTGTCAGGTTTCTTTAAGAGTCACTCACTTACAGATAGCTTTTTTTTTGCTTGATTCCTTCTCTGTTGTTAGGAAACGCCTGACTTTTCGAATGAAATTCTTCAGAAATGCCATTGAAAGGAATTCTAAATGAAATTTTATGTAAAGCTGCATTTATATGTTACCATTTTGTGATAGCAAATATGTCTCTTTACGGAAAAGAGAACTCCGATAAGCCATAAAATTGCTCAAAAGTGAAGTACACGCGGCGACACCATTTGCGGATTCCTGCAACTGGTGGCATGATTACTGGTGTGATTTCTCCGCTAGCCACGACTGGTTCATTTCCTTCTCGTGCAGCGCTATTTCGAGAGTAATGGGCAAGTACCGCAAGAGAACCGCTCATCCACAATTACCGAGTTTCACTGTCGGCGCTCTAGTGTAACTTTTCTACACGTTGTGCGACAGATTGGTGTGAGCAAGCAGGTCCCAAGATCCTGCCTCTTATAAAATTAAAGCACTCGTACTGCGTTTCACGAAAGTAGCACTCCATTCCAGTTAATTACGGCACGGTAAGCAGATGTGTTTTTTTTTAAATAACCCGATATCCCAAAGAGCGCTCCAGGTGAAGAATCAGAATAAAAGATTACTATTGCCGCATCTACTCAGAAAAAGCTGCATTTCACCGTCTCTGCAATTGAACACAAATTCTTTTTTATCAGCATCACTGATTTATGCTGTAATATTCTCGTCATTGCCTGATCACTGATTGCAAAGTATTACGTCAGCATGACCACAAAAATAAGACACCAGCGATAAGCTGCCGTCAGCTTGACTTAGATACAAAGCAGTAAACAGAAACGGTTATACATCAGACGCCAGCAGCGTAAAAACATATTGACGTTTCAGGAGAAGAAAATATTCTAAATATTACACAAATAGCGCATGAATTTGCCGGCCGCAGGAAAAAGACAAGTACGGTGTCATACCTCGTTGTACGGCTTACAATAATATCAAGTTGTTTTCTGAATGACAAGCACACCACAAAATGTAATCGGAGATTTGCTCGTAACACCCTTCAGAATTTCATTATTCGTCTAACTAGCTTTCGCACGTTCCTCATTAAAAGATCGCGCGACGCTGGCTGAGGCAAACGGATGGATGGTGGCAAGCTGTAGATTTTTTCCATGAGCCTTTTATTTCACGAATATGATTTGCCTGTTCCTGAAATTTCTTGAGTCCGCACAAGAGATGCAGGCTCTGAACCTAGGCACATTTTCCACTCCTCTTCTTGAATGAACAACCACTGACACGCATGAGCGCTGAAGTGCTTTGGCTTCATGCGAACAGAAGACCAGCAACAAATCCCTGTAATGCTTACTCTCCGCCGTCCCCTTCTCTGAAGACAACAGCGCGAGAACACCAAAAGAGGCATGTTGCACTGATTCGTACTTCGTCAATCACATGGACTGCACAGATGGTGACTTACGCTTGACGACAAAGAAACACTGCAGAAAAGTTAGTCGGTGTGCGTTCCCAAACTTTTTGCACTGCTTTCACTTCACGCGGATACAGAAATAACGTAAAATCGCTCCGCTGAATTGCAGTGCTATGGTCACTGCCGAAAAGACAACGCCGCTGACATCCACATCAGCACGGGCCACTGATCCGTCTATGATATAATCCACGCTTTTGATAGATACACTTATTTCGGAGAATCTAATATTCCCTTAACGGTTTCCTGCTAGAAACGCAACTTCCTCAATAAAGTAGGTTCGTGACTGCAGTTTGAAGGAACCTACGATCCCGAGAAAGAGGCTGATGCCGATTGAACACATGATTCCGTGACGCCCTCAGTGCCGTACATTAAACGAACCCAGGTTTGCGTGAGTACACTGATTTTGATTGCGCTCGTGGACCAGTTAATGGTAAAACGCGACTACATAATTTTTCTTGAATGACACTTTCTTGGGACAGCTGCTTTGATACAAACACAATCTGTCGGCGCGCTTTTTTCCTACAATTGGTCCTATATTACTGTTTCTCGGTGGTTGTTATTATCTTGTTTTGAAGAGTAATAAAGGTTGTGAATGCAGAGTAGTATGCTTCGTTATAACCGCAATTTTCCCATTAAAACATCATTTTCTCTTCCTGGCCACTTGATGAACATCTTGTTAAGAGGAAGGAACGAGAACTGAGAACCGGCGAAAGCGAGACTCGTCCGCGTTTTTGTTTGCTGTTTTTAATCAGGAAAGTACAATTAACAGCAGTCAAGAACGCGAGGCAGAAAATAATCGAGCCAAGTGGCGTTCCATCTCAAGTACCTCTTCCACCCGGTGGCTGTGGCCCCACAGGAACACAGTGGGGCTCACCAAAGCAGATCTTGTAGACAGACAGCCAGGAAGAGGGGCAGGATTTTAAAGATGGTGGTTGGCGAGATATCCGGTATTGAATGATGGCACAAACAGCGCGGCCAGTAGCAACGCGACACCCTCTAAGAACGAGGGAAACTCTATGACCTACTGCCCTGAGCAATAAGCGGAAGTGCGCATCAGAGTCATTTATATAAGTCGGTAGCACCCCTTTTGTAACGCGGTCATCATAGCAATACCATAGTCGGAACGATGCACCATACCATAGTCGGTACTGAGGAATGATACGGTAAATCCTTCTCAGTGGAGCCTCTCCAGCCGGCGGCACTGATCGAGTGTCATGACATCGCGGTTAATCCGCTAATCCATGGATAATCTCCATGAACTGTTAGCGTCCTACGATGTCAGGCTAACAGCTGAGAGGGGTCTACACACGACGTCATGAAAGCAGGTCGAAACCATTGGGTGGAGGGCCTCATCTTATAGGCATTTCAAGCTTCTTTCTTGAGCTTTACACAATTACAGCAGTTACGGCCCTGTCATCAGCTCATCGCTTTGGCAGCCTTCACGGAAACCATTGTTGGTGTCAGGGAATGCAGATTTCGGTATTATTAGCAACACGACGGGTTCAACAAGTCAAGGAAGAAAGGTAGACAATGGCGTAAGCTTTCATTTAGGAATGGTCGTTTTTGCGGCACGCAGCGCATTCAAAATAAACAGACTTATACAGTGCCAGAAATCAACATTAAACATATCAGTTGATGTAGCAGGAAATATATGCATAAATAGGAAAACATTTCGTTTTCATCGCCCTGAAGTCTGTTTGAAGGACAGTAGCGCTGTTAGCAGGGACACTAATGTGATTTTTAGTACGTAGCGAATTGACACTAGAAAGTATTTAGAAATGTGCATAATCACTTTAATTTTACTGCACAGGATAAAACGTTCCCCGCATAGTCTGCTCGACAAAATGTTAAACTGGCTCTCAATAGACACTGCAACCGCCGCGGTAGCTAAGTGGTTATGGCACTCGCCTGCTGGCCCGAAAGACGCTGGTTCGATCCTGGCCGCGGCGGTCGAATTTCGATGAAGGCGAAATTCTAGAGGTCCGTGTACAGTGCGATGTCAGTGCACGTTAAAAATCCCAGGGGGTTGAAATTTCCGGAGCCCTTCACTACGGCGTCTCTCATAGCCTGAGTCGCTTTGGGACGTTAAACTCATATAAACCAAACATCAATATACACGCTTATCATACTGCTTCGAAACTTTGCAGTATTTGCTTGTTCGTTCTTCAATGCTACCGGCACGCCACTTTATAGCATTGTTTGCAATAAAAGACGCGACCAGATTGATCTCGATTGATCGCATCCAGGCAGAGCTGGTTCTACGTTGTTCCAGAATGGTCTAGTAATTTTGCACCCTTTATCTCGAAAATTCGCTATCAGCTTTAAATTGAGCATGGCCGACAGTGGCGGGCATTCTGTTCGACGACCGCCGAGCACGCTTGTTGCTGTGCCGCCGCCGAGTGATTCAGTCCATTGCGGGCGCAAGCCAGCCCAAATAAAAGTTTTGTTTAGACACCATTCTCGCCGCCTTTTTGCTCTTCGGTGTTCATTCACCACCTCGTGAAATATAGTGGAGGTGCTATGTGCCCTTCTATGTACCGGACACCCCCTTAAAGTCGGGACGCCAGCCCTCTGCGCTTCACACGCGAGGTCGAGCCAGCAGCTCACCCAGCCAGCCGAAGTCTCCAGGGAGAGGAGTGTGAGTTCGGAACTCTGCCGGACAGCACCAGACAACGAAAAGACGCTGCTAAGAGCACCTCAACCTCGTCAAAGATATCGACACCGATCATCTGCAGCAGCCGCAGGTGCCGCCAACCTTCAATGGATCCCTAGGCGAAGACCCCAAAGAATGGTTGGACCAATTTGTGCGCGTGTCATTATTCAACAAGTAGGATGATGCAGCAAAAATTGGACACGGATTTTGCTCATGGGAGGGCTCAGCACGTAGGCGGTCCAAAATCCACAAGTTGCCCCTAACGACATGAGAGCTGTAAAAAAGAAAAATTTTGAAGCTTTTCACCAGTGTCGTGAAGAAAGAAATAGCCGAACGACTCCTCGAGTCCAGGTTGCAGCTTCCGAATGAGCCCGTCCACGGTTACGTCCAAGCGATGAAGCTCTTCTTTCGCCGCGCCGACCCCGAGATGACCTAGGAAAAGAAAGTTCAGTTTTTAATATGCGTCGTAAAAGACAAACTTTTTCGCAGCCTCATCCGCCAGCCGCCAAAAAAGTCTACGAATTCATGCAAGAAGCCTGCATGATCGAGAAGACCCTCGACGTCCGGGCTCGACAGTATAACCGCCCTTCCTCTGTCTGTGCAATCCGCCCGGACACGACGACCACCACTAGTGACAGCTTGAGGGAAATTATCCGTGAAATTATCTGCGAGGAGCTACGACGACTGCACCCGTCTTCCGCACAGTCACAAGCAGCGACTCTCATGGATGTGGTACTGGAAGGCACTTGACACCCGGCATGACCAACGCCGCTGCAGTACGCACTCCGAATCTCCAACGACACATCCATCGTCCTCTCCGAGAGGAGGTGTTACTGAATAACACCGCCGCTGGCGATGCCAGCGCCGCTACAGATGCTCCCCCCCCCCCTAGCGCGCTGCGCGTTGAAGGAAAAAAAAACGGTATGTACAAGTTTGTACAGGTTAATCAAGTCCAGGACACGGTTAGGTTCGTGAAGGCCGCCGGGTGGGTGAAACAAACTCAGGCGGTCGAGTCTGGCTGGTGCGCAAAGGGCGAATGGAGCCAATGGATGAGGATGGTGACGTAAGGAACAGGCGCGAGAAGTCGAGGAAAATGAGGCGAGCTAGGCGTGCTGCAGTCGGAAGGTATACTGGTGAAGCCGCCAGTTGGTTCGAAATGGGCCGGCAAATGTCATTGGAAAAAATGCACCCGCGGCGGGAGTTGCGGCCGAATGGGGCTTTGCGCTGTCCCAGCGGGTGCAGACGAAGGGATGGCGTGCGTAAACACCTGCCGTAGAAGAGGAGGGGATACCTCAGCCGCTGGCGACGGCGAAAGACGGAACACGACAGTGGGCTGGAGGTCTGCAGCGTGGGATTCGGGCTGCCGCATAGGGAAGTAGTCGAAGTGGTCGACGGGGCGGAGCGGCTTTATGCAAACCTGAGCTCACTGTTGCAGTAGGTCGGGTGGCTGGGGGCACAAGAAGCAAGTCCGGGGCATAGTTGTCGGAATGGCAAGCATACGGTAGGGCTGTCTCGCTTGTCGCGGAGGCACAGGCACTGGTGAATGTGTCAGGTAGACAGGGATGTGGGGGTGGCGCGTTAGTTGCGACAAGGTCCTCGGATGGCGTGCATGCGGGCCTCGCGACAGGAATGACAGCTGTGCTCACTGTGGTCGGGCTTGAGGGAGCAGGCGAACGTGGGACTAGAAGAGAGTCCGGGCCCGGGTCGAGAGAGGGTGCTGCCGGTGCTGGCCCAAGGGCAGGCGCCACAGCTTGGAAGCAGGGCTGGACAGGAAGCACTCAGGGACGGGAGCTCGCAGGTGGATGGCCATCCGTAGGGGCCATTGGAGAAATTGTGGGAGAGACGGGGGTGTAGTACGAGACAGCTGGGCGTAAAGGTGGGCAAGAGACTAACGCGTGGTCACGTGGCACTTGCTGAACCGTGGATGGGGGCTCATTCGGTGGCGGCGACAGTGGAGAGACCGGTGTCTGGAGGGGCGCCGATGGAGGAGCGGTCGGGGGTAAAGCCGAAACAGCTCGGGTAGGGACTGCGGCCAGGGGTGATGGTTCGACTGGCGCCGCAGTTTCTGAGTCCGGAACGGGAGCGCAGAGAGTCGGCGGGAGCTCCAAGCCAAAATATGCCGTCAAGACCTTCGTGAAATCGGCGTATATGTCGGGACCAGGAGGCGGCAATGCCAGGAGACCGGGTGGTAGTTCGCGACTGGCGTGCTGATAGCGCAGCAGCTGGCTGGACACGTTGTGGACTTGAAAGTGAGAGTCCAGCAGCGCCAGCCACAAAACAGGGTCCCTGGCATAAAACGCGGGCAGGCCGGGAAGCCGAGGAAGGATGGGGCGGTGATACAGCTGAAGGAGCTCACCGGATGTAATGGGAGGTGCGTACATGACGATGAAAAGCTGCCGAAAGCCTGGTGCGAACAGGGGGCGTGCAGAGGCAAGGCCAACTGGAGGGACTGGACGGGCACGAGCGCAGAGCCGGTGGGAGCGGCGTTGCGTGCGCCGGGGCTGTCGTCCAGTGCCACCAGATGTGGTAGTAAGTCCACATTTATTGGACGTCCCGGTAGCCGCGGCTGGAGAGCCGGCGGAGCGGGTTGTTGACGTGGCTGGCTGGCCGGGCTGGTTGATGAGAGCGTTCCCTGATGCGCGAGGCAGATCGTCTTCATCAGCGCATCAGGGAACGCTCTCATCAACCAGCCCGGCCAGCCAGCTACGTCAAAAACCCGCTGCGCCGGCTCTCCAGCCGCGGCTACCGGGACGTCCAATAAATGTGGACTTACTACCACAGAGGTTCTTGTTCCAGGACGCCACCCCCCTGCCCCCCGCCCGCCCAGCCTACGAACAACGCTCAAACCCCAGGAAATGCGGCTCCTGGAGGACATCCGACAACCGACCGTTGTGCTGCCATTGCGGTGAGGCCGGCCATATTCTTCGTCACTGCTCGCTCTGACGTATTGGTCTCAGTAGATTTGCCGTTGACGCACCACGACCACGCTTCGGCCAACGTCCGCAAGAAATCGACGAGTACCTGCGTTGAGAGGACTACTCGTCGAACCGCTCTTCGCGCTCACCATCGCCGTCAGCCTCGCGCTTTGAGTCGCCACGCCGCAGCTACGCAGCCGCGGTACGAGAAATGTCTCCCAGCCCACGTAGGGGGAACTAAAGACAGCAACCTCTGGAGGTGAGGTTGCTCTTGAGCCACACACCGAAGATCCTCCAACGACCATGCAGCACGAAGACGCTGCCCCCAACACGCCGATGCCGCTACCAAGAAAAACTTCAACGAAACGTTCTACCCACGATTCCTAAACCCGTCGAAGCCGTGACCCGATGCTCAGGACGAAGTGCAACGCAAGAGCCAGGACATCCGACTTAGAAGTAGTTATGGACGGCCGGAAAGTTACCGCTCTAGTTGACATAGGATCGGTGATGCATGGAACATTCTCTGCGGAGCTGAGGAAAGTCACGACCGCTTTGGACGGCCCACATATTCACACTGCAGGGGGGCACTTCATGACGCCATAAAGACAATGCACAGCGCGAGTGATTGTCAAAGGACATACCTATCCTGCGACCTTCGTTGTGCCACGGCAATGTTCCCGTGAAGTGATCGTGGGCATGAATTTCCTGAATGAGCATCAGGCGATCGTAGACCTGCGACCCAAGCTGATCACGCTTTCGACGGAAGAGGTTAGCCCTTCAATGAGAACTCTGGAAAATCACGTTGCCTTGAGTGTACTGGAAGAAGTGAGCGTTCCACCCCGTTCAGTTGTTATCGTGACCGTAGGCGCCGCAAGAGCCATTAACGCTGAAGCCATCATCGAGAGGAACATAAAGTTGCTTCCAGACTGAGGAATCAGCCTCACAGGAATTATCGCAGATTTCCGCATAGTCCAGGCCGAAGTACTGTTTATTAAACTTCATTGAAGCATACCGGCACATTAACACAGGTAGGACGATTGCTTTCTTCGACGAAATATCCGACGTCGAGACTCATTTGCCCACTCCGACCCATCCGCAGAAGATCCGCCTGACCAAGAGAACTCGCCCACTTTCGACATCAACCCAGCCCTGCACCGGAAACGACAAGACCAGATCCGCAATCTGCTTCAAAGCTACAGCGAGTTTTATTCGTCATCGCCGAAGGTGCGAGAAACGCCAATTGCCAAGCATCGCATTATAAGCGACCAACACGCCCGACCACTCCGTCAAAGCCCCTACCGTGTATCGCCGTGAGAACGACAAGCCCTCCGGGACCAAGCGGAAGAAATGCTTTGCACCTACGCCATACAGCCTTCAAGCAGCCCATGGGGGGCACCGGTTGTTCTAGTGAGAAAACGGCGCACTTCGATTCTGCATTGATTACCGCCGCTTGAAAAATATAACAAAGAAGGACGTCTGCCCGTTCCCCCGCATCGACGACACACTAGACCAGCTCTGCAATGCCATATATTTCTCATCGACGGACCGCATGAGCGCTTACTGGCAAATTGAAGGTGATAAAAGAGATCGCGAGAACACCGCATTCACCCCTCCGGATGGCCTCTTCGAGTTCAAGGTGAAGCCATTTGGTCTGTATTCCGCACCAGCGACGTTTCAGTGAGTAATGAATACAGTGCTGCCAGGCCTAATGTGGCAAATTTGTCTGGTATGTTTAGATGACGTCGTTGTCTTCGCCTCGAAATCCGAAGAGCTCTGCAAAAGGCTTCGAACCGTACTTGACGTCATCAAGTCGTCTGGCCTAACATTGCAAGCAGAGAAGGGCCACTCTGCCTATGAAAAGTTGCTGTTTCTAGGACACATCGTTATCAAAGAGGAGGTACCCCCAGAACTGCAAAAAACTAACATCTGCTATTAAGCAGCTTCCACCGCCAGCCGATAAGAAAGCAGTACGCAGATTCCTCGGACTGTGCGCACATTACCGATGATTTGTGAAAAACTTTTCGGGCAACGCCAAGGCCCTGAAAAAACTGACGAAAGCAGAGGAGCAATTTAAATGGGAAGCCCCGCAAGCAGAATCCTTCAAAAAACTTCAGCGTCGTTTGTAGTCCCCGCCGATCCTCGCGCATTTTGATGAAACCAACGATACTGAAGTTCGTACCGACGCAGCAGCATGGGCCTATGCGCCGTCCTCGTTCAACGAAGCGACGGGATGGAGAAAGTCATCGCATACGCAAGCCGTTCTTTTTCCAAGGCCGAGGCTAACTATTCAACATTTCAGAAGGAGTGTCCTGCCGTCATCTGGGCTACGTTGAACTTCCGCCCCTACCTGTACGTACTACCCTTCAAGGTGGTCAGCGTTTACCGATTACTGTGCTGGCTTGCCAGTTAGAAGCACCCTTCCGGCCGCCTCGCTCGATGGAATCTGAGCCTCCAGGAGTTTAACGTCACCGTCGTTTACAAGTCCGGACGCAAGCACTCTGACGCCGATTGCCTCTCACGAGCCCCTGCAGATGCACCGCCGCTGGGCGACGATGAGGACGCCTTCCTGGGGCCCATCAGCCCCAGCTCTTTTGCACAGCAGCAACGCTCAGACTCCGACGTAAAACGCCTCAACGAGTACTTGGAAGGTAAGTTTTCTTCACCCCCAGCCTCATTCAGATTTCAGATTTCAGACCATTTTATTTCCTTTCAGTTGAAAGTGGAAGATGAGGCAAAAGGCATGGAGTCTGACAAAGCCTCGACTCCGATGTTTAGTTCGGAGCAGGCAAAACTTCAATACATTTGCAGGGATTTCTCCTGATGAAACGGTGTACCCATAGACATAAAATATAAAGTACATATGAACACAAAATGCTGGCTGTCGTTTAACGCAACGTTGGAAAGCACATCAGAGGATCCGCGACTACACACTGGCGAGAAAAAGAAACCGCTGGATAACATGTTGACAGAAACATGGAAAAAAACTTTTTCGCAAGAGGGGTGATTTGCATGGGCATATGAGTTCAGCTATACACATAATATATCATCAGTGATCATTAGGAATGCTTTGTACTGTAATTTGAAGGAATTAAATGATAGCGCAATATCAATGTAGGACTCATGATGGTTAAATAACTTTGTTGCTTGATAATCAACATCATGTCTCCCATAATTTTTTCTCACTTTTCTTGTTTTATGTGTATGGGTTCGAAAGCTATAGTATAGCGATATATCTGTATATCTAGTGTAAAGTTTGTTTATGGAATAATTGCATCAATTTAGAGTAATACACTTTGTTGGCCGGTAATATATCATGTCTTAAGAAGAGTGGCTGGGTTGGTAGGTCACGTATTCTACCTCTATAATTCTCAAATAGACGTAGAACGTGTTTTTCCAGTACGAGCAGCCTGTCGTAATTTCCTTTAGTCGTAGTGCCCCAAACTAATATTGCGTAAAGTAGCCATGATTAAAATAACGTATATATAAAGTCTTTTTTAGCCAGAGAGGGATAAGTGGAGCTATACGGCTCATACAGCCCACAGCACGGGAAAGATCAGTTAGAAGGTGATTAATATGTGGAGTCCAGGATAAATCTTCACTGAACCAGACACCTAGAAATTTCTGAAAATGTACCGGTTCAATGTGTTCCATTCTGAATTTAAGTGTGAGGCTTTCTTTAGTAACTCTTTTGACTGGTTTGAAAAGTATGAACTTTGTTTTACGCGTATTTAGTTGCAGACTTTTGTCCTCCAGCCAAATAGATAGCTGAGACAGGTAAAGATTAGCTGCTTTTTCTAGGTCATTTGCGTCTTTACCTGTAAAAAATAAACTAGTGTCATCAGCAAAGACAGTTATATCAGGTGTGTTCTTAACATCTGTGATATCATTTATATACAACAAAAAGAGCGTGGGACCTAGTATAGAACCTTGAGGTACTCCTAGTTTTATTTCTAAGTTTTCAGAGTGCTCTCCATTGAGGTTTATGAACTGGGAGCTTAATGACAAATAGCTTTTAATTTGGTCTGATGCAACGCCTCGAATTGCATACCCATGAAGTTTGTGAAGCAAATTTTTGTGGTTGACAAAATCAAAGGCCTTCCGTAAATCAAGAAAAATTCCCAAAGTAAGTATTTTTGCTTTAAATACTTTATAATTAATGATTTTACATTGAGCAGGGCCTCCTCAGTTGTCTTGTTTTATTGGAATCCGAATTGAAATGGTGAGATTATATTATATTTTTGCAGGAACATAGTCAATCGATTATTTATAGACTTTTCGTATACCTTTGAGAAAACCGGTAACACTGAAATTGGTCTATAATTAACGACATCATTTCGTGTGCCTCCTTTGTGTATAGGTACCACTTTAGCTATTTTAAGCTGGTCAGGAAAAGTTCCTGTTGATAGAGATATGTTTATTAAATGTGACAATAGAGGACTTATTTCAGATGACACATACTTGACAGTTCAGACTTGGATGTCATCATAACCGCTTTATGATTTTGCTTTATGATTTTGCTTTATGAGTTGCTTTATGATTTTGTCAATTTCTGGAGGTGTGACGGCACTTAGGACTATAGAGTTTTCTTGTGAGCCTACCTGTGCTCTTTTGTTGGCTAGGGATTGAAGGCACAATGCTGTATTATTGAAGTACTTATTCATTTGATCCGCTAGCTCTTGCCCGCGGAGAACAGCATTAGTCACCAACATGTGCTCTACTTGGTCAGTATTTAGGCGTTTTCCTCTTGTTCCCATTTTTTGCAGGATTGCTATTTATTTTTGAAAACATGGTTTCATAATATTTCAACTTAGCCTGTTTGATGTCAGCATTTAATTTATTTCGGATTTTCTTGAAATCAGCAAAAAATGTTCGTCTTCAGTGGAAAGAAATCTGTGAAACATTTTGTTCTTACTACTATTCTTTTGTATAGTGCATCATTTTTCCATGGTTTCGTTATTTTCTTGTTGCGTTTTTTTGATTTGTCAAGGGGAAACGCAGAATATAGCAATTTCTGAATATTTTTAAGAACGTTTCATATGCTCTGTTTGCTTCATGTTCTAGGTATACGGGATGCCAGCCCGCTCTCTGGATTAAAGCTTTGAAATTATTAATTGATACCTCATTATTACTTTTATGTTGATAACAATTGCCGTTATGAGCCTCATGGGATTGGCGATGCGTGGCGAAAAAAAGAGGTAGGTGATGAATGATGTCACAGGAGAGTGTGCCAGAAACGAACTCTGAAGTGTTGTGGCTGGTGACAAAAACGTAATGGTTGTAGAGAAACTGGGGGTGATTCGAGTTGGTCCTGGTATAGTGTTTTCGCATCCGTACGATGCAACAAGATTGTTGAAGTCGTGTGAATAAATGTCTCCAGACACTGTATTATAGTTAATATCACCCATGATAAAGAATGGTTTTTGATAGGATATACAGTATCCCAGAAGCACCTCGATCTTAGCCAGGAAACGACGCTTGTAGCCAGTTGGCGGTCTGTACACAACCACAAGTATGAAATTTTTTGCTTCAATACCCAAGCACTCAATATCACAAACTGAATCAGTAAGGTCATCAATTATCTCACCTGCGAACTAGCGCTGCAGGTAAACAGCAACACCACCACCTTTACCACTTCTATCCCATCGTATGCACGAGTAGTTTCTAATTTGGGCGAAGAATCAGTTTTACCTAGCCATGTCTCACAAAACAACAACGCATCAAAATTTCTTGTAGTTCATCAAGATAACTAACCAAGTCATCTTGTTTGTTTCAAATGCTTCGTAAATTCAAGTAAAAAAAGAGAGAAACATGGTTGGAAAGTACTGAGCTTTTCCTTGAGGGCATCGCTTTCAATACAGTCATCCATTGACATGTCTGGCATAAACTAACAAATGAAATTGATAAAGCAAAAAAAAAACTGGGGGTACAATTACTGAATAAGAGCAATGCCATCTTTTGCAGCAATTTTAATGACATCGGACGATTCATCCTTGCGCGCAAGGATTTTGCCCCCGCTTGACCAGACAAACTTCCATTTAGCTTGTTTTTTCTTCGCAACAGCTGTGCCAAGAAGTTTTTGTTCTGCCTCGTCAAGTACTCTTTAATATATACCGGAACACTTGGTTCGCTGATATCAATATCAAGATCAACTGTGGAAATTTTCTAGCCCAGTTAGACAACACCGCATACACGGACGCTGCCGTATATCCGCGCGAAAGAGAACGCGTAGCCGCGACGGTAGTGGCAAACAAGGAAGGAAACATGATCACGTGTGCCACGGCAAAGGTCACCGGCACAGCGGAGGCCGAAGAGATAGCCGTTGCGCTGGCGGCAGCACAAGGCTACAGAACGGGCAGATATCTCAACATACTGAAGGACTCGAAGGAGACGTGCAGGAACTACACGAGGGGCACGATCAGCAGAACAGCCCTTAGAATACTCAGCAAGGTAACCTCCGCCGAGGAGAAACCCAGGCATAACCTAATCTGGATCCCGGGCCACGAGGACTTAGGGGGGGAACGAAAGGGCAGACAGCCTAGCTCGAGGTAACGCATTCCGAGCAGGGCAGTCAAATGCTCCGGAGCCCCACCTACAGGCTTGCGAGGGGGGATACGCAGACACCTTTAACTTGCATAGGGGAGCTAGAATTAGATATCCACCACCACACCTAACAAAGGAGGAAGCGACCGGCTGGGGCAGATTACAGACCAACCCCTTTCCTAACCTCATCATCATCATCGTCAGCCTTACTACACCCACTGCAGGGCAAAGGCCTCTCCCATGTCTCTCCAGTTAACGCTGTCCTTTGCCAGCTGCATCCACCTTTTGGCTGCAAACTTCTTAATCTCATCCGCCCACCTAACTTTCTGCCGCCCCCTGCTACGCTTACTTTCTCTTGGAATCCACTACGTTACCCTTAAGGACCAGCGCTTATCTTGCCTTCGCATTACATGCCCTGCTCAAGCCCATTTCTTTCTCTTGATTTCGACTAGGATGTCATTAACCCGTGTTTGTTCCCTCACCCACTCTGCCCGCTTCCGGTCTCTTAACGTTACACCTATCATTTTTCTTTCCATGGCTCGCTGCGTGGTCCTTAACTTAAGCTTAACTCTTTTCGTTAGTCTCCACGTTTCTGCCCCGTAGGTGAGTACCGGTAAGATAAAGCTGTTGTACACTTTCCTCTTGAGGGAAATTGGTAAACTGCCACTCATGATCTGCGAGAATTTGCCATATGCGCTCCACCCCATTCTCATCCTTCTAGTTATTTCCCTCTCATGGTCCGGATCAGCTGTCACTACCTGCCCTAAGTAGACGTATTCCGTCACAACTTCTAGGCTCTCGCTGCCAATTGTGAACTGTTGTTTCCTTGCTAAGCTGTTGAACATTACCTTGGTTTTCTGCATATTAATTTTTAGACCCATCGATCTACTTTGCCTGTCTAACTCATTGATCATGATTTGCAGTTCACCTCCTGAGTGACTCAGCAAGGCAATGTCATCAGCGAATCGCAGATTATTTAGGTATTCTCCATTTATTCTGATTCCAAACTGTTCCCAATTCAGGCCTCGAAATACCTCCTGTAAACATGCGGTGAACGGTATTGGCGAGATCGTGTCTCCTTGCCTGACGCCCTTCCTTATTGGAATTTTATTGCTGAGTTTATGGAGGACTATAGTAGCTGTTCAGTGTCTATATATATCTTCCAGTATTTTGGCATAAGGCTCTTCTACCCCCTGATTACGCAATGCCTGTATGACTGCTGAGGTTTCCACTGAGTCGAATGCTTTCTCGTAATCAATGAAAGCTATATATAGAGGTTGGTTATATTCTGCGCATTTCTCTATCACCTGATTGATAATGTGAATATGATCTATTGTGGAATATCCTTTACGAAAGCCTGCCTGATCATTTGGTTGATTCAAGTCTAACGTTGCCCTGACTCTATTAGCGATTACCTTAGTAAATACTTTGTAGGCAACAGATAGTAAGCTAATCGGGCTGTAATTTTTCAAGTCCTTGGCGTCTTCCTTCTTATGAATTAAGATAAAGTTTGCATTCTTCCAAGCTTCTGGTACAGTCGAGGTCATAAGGCATTGCGTATACTGTGTAGCTAGTTTTTCTAGCACAATGTTTCCTCCATCCTTCAACAGATCTGCTGTTACCTGATCCTCCCCAGCTGATTTTTCCCTTTTCATTGCTTCTAAGGCTTTCTTTACTTCATCTTTCGTTACTGGCGGGATGACGCATTGCTGTGCACTGCTCTCTTTCTCATTAACGCTCCTATTACATTGGCTACTGTACAGGTCTGTGCAGAGCTCTTCGGCTACGTTAACTATCTTATCCATATTGCTAATGACATTGCGCTGCTTGTCTCTTAATGCATACATCTGGTTTTTACCTATGCCTAGTTTCCTCTTCACTGCTTTTAGGCTACGTCTGTTCTTTAGAGCATGCTAGATTCTCTCCATATTAAACTTCCTTATGTCTGCTACCTTGCGCTTATTTATTAACTTTGATAGCTCTGTTAGTTCTATTCTGTCGGTAGGGTTAGACGCCCTCATGCTTTGGCGCTTCTTAATCAGATCTTTCGTCACCTGAGATAGCTTTCCGGTATCCTGTCGAACTGTCCTACCGTCTACTTCTACTGCGCACTCCATAATTATTGATGTCAGATTATCCTGCATTGTATGAACATCAAGATCGTCTTCCTCAGTTAAAGGCGAATATCTGTTTTGCAGCGCTATCCTAAACTCCTGTGCTTTCCCTCTTACGGCTAACTCGTTAACGGTCTTCTTCACTAGCTTCTTCCGTTCCCTCCTCACGTCTAAGCTAATTCTAAACCTTACCATTCTGTGGTCGCTACAGTGCACCTTTCCGAGGACGGACACATCCTGAATGATGCCAGGTTTAGCGCATAGTATGAAGTCGATTTCATTTTTAGTTTCACCATTGGGGCTCTTTCAGGTCCACTTCCTGTTTTCTCGTTTGCGGAAGAAGGTATTCATAATCCGTAAATTATTTATATCCGCGAATTTGACTAATACCTCTCCCGTGCTATTTCTAGAGCCTATCCCATAGTCACCTAGCGCGTGGTCGTCAGCCTGCTTCTTGCCCACCTTCGCATTGAAGTCGCCCATCAGTACAGTGTACTGCGATTTCACTTTATTCACTGCCGATTCTACGTCCGCATAGAAACTTCCAACGCTCTGGTCATCAAGGCTGGATGTGGGTTCGTAGGCCTGCACCACTTTCAGCTTGTACCTCCTATTCAGCCTAATTAGTATAGCTGCTACACTCTCGTTAATAATATCGAGCTCCTATACGTTTCCAGCTATATTCTTATTAATGAGGAATCCCACACCTAGTTCTCGTCTATCCTCTAATCCGCGATAGCACAGTATGTGCCCGTCCTTTAGTACTGTATACGCCTCACCTGTCCTCGTAACTTCGCTAAGCCCTATCACATCCCATTTACTTCCCGCTAGTTCCTCGAACAGCACTGCTAGGCTAGCCTCACTAGATAAAGATCTAGCGTTAAACGTTGCCAGGTTCAGATTCCAGTCGCGGCCTGTCCGGAGCCAGAGATTCTTAGCACCCTCCGCTGCGTCAGAGGTCTGACCGCGGCCGTAGTCAGTTGCTCCGCAGCCGCTGGGCACTGAGGGCCGAAGGTTAATTAGTTTTATCATAGAAGGTTGTGGCGAAGTACTACACCAGGGTGGCCAAATCCTGCTCTGGTGAGAGAGTGCGTTGTCGGTTCTGGTCACCGAGATCAGGCCGCACTCCAGGCCTGGTTATGCAATTCCATCAACACGCGGATTTTTTTTTGAATACCGGTGGAGAATTGCGCAGCACCAGGATTCGAACCCCGGTCCTCTTGCACGCGAGGCGGATGCTCTACCTCTACGCCATCGCTGCTCTACGCTATCTCTACCTCTACGCCATCCTAACCTACATATAATTAATAAGATGTTGCCGACACAATACAGAGCCACCTGCTCTTGGTGCGATGCCACACCTACACTTTACCATATCACGTGGGTGTGCGAACGCAACAAAGCATTCCACCAACACGAACACCCGAGTGCGGAGCAATGGGAGAGTCGGCTCACCAGCGGCGAGCTCACGACCCAAAGGGCCGTAGTGCAGCACGCGAATGATGCAGCACGACTCAGTGGAGCCTTGGAATAGGGGCCCACCCTTGCTGACGAGAAGCCTCAAGTCGCCAGCGCCAGAGAAGGCGACGGAGACTTCATAACCGCGAAACCCTTGAAAGATCCAATAAAGTTTTCACTCACTTACTCACTCTTCTTGGTCTTGGCAAGCAGAGCTTTCCTCTTTGCGCGACTTACAAACCGGACGACAATATTCTTATCACTTTGCTTCATTGTCGGCACTCTGTGGCAGATATCGATATCTGCGTCATGAATATCCTCACCCACTAGTTCACCGTTTTTTTTTACGATGGCAGCCGAGTCATGATCTTCCGGAACACCCCTAATTTCCAAGTTATTGCCGCGATTGTACTGCTAGAGCTCAAGAAAGTGTTTTTCAGGCCTTTGGTTTTCGACTTTTAGTTGCTTATTTTGTTCAATGAGGGCTTGTATTTCCTTTCTGACGGCATTGACATCGCTGCCTATTTCCTTGACCTCATCACAGGTGTCGCTACAGAAGCGAATGCTGTCTTTTAGTTCCCTGATGTCGGCACGCATTTCTCTGCGAAAGTCGGCTAGCTGTTTCTCGATCTCGGCTTTCCCTCCCATGATTTACAACTGTAGAGACGCAGTAAAGACAAGCAGTTCATAGCAGAAACCTTTTGCTGTGTTCGGCAGCAGTGCAACACAATCTACTCATTGAATGTGCTTGTAGCACACTCTCTTGGGCGGCGCCGACAACCCGGCTAGCGCGCGCCACCCTGCGAAGAGAATAAAGACGGCACCTGGTCGTGGCTCATGCAGCTACGACTGGCAGTTCTGTTCTGGTGTCGGCTCGTAGCTGTGGTCTCGTTTCTTTCGGTCCTGAGGCCTTAAGCCTACATTGGTGACCAAGGACAAGCAATGACCGCTCCCGCAACATCCACGCAGCAGGATTCGCGTCCGCAGGACGTCTCGTCGCTGCAGGTTCGCCTTCCACCTTTCTGGCCCCAGAACCCGCAAGTTTGGTTCCACCAGGTTCAGGCGCAATTTTGCCTAGCCTGCATCACGTCGGAGGCGACGCGCTGCTACCATGTTGCCTCAAGCCTGCCTTTTGACGTTGCCGGTGAGCTCTCCGACGTTCTCTCCGCCCCCATGGGTGCTACACCATATCAGCACCTGAAAACCAAGGTGCTGAAGAGATTTATGCCGTCGGACCGCACCCGCCTCCAGCAGCCCCTCACCGGGGAATACCTTGGCGACTGGCGCCCCTCACAGCTTCTGCGCCGCATGCAACAGCTTCTCGGGGAGCGCGAAATCCCCAACCACTCAGCGTTGCTTCGAGAGCTTTTCCTTCAACGCCTTCTCCAGCCCATCCGCCTCGTCCTTGCGGCGGCCGGTGACATCACCCTCGACCGCCTGGCTGAGCTCGCAGATAACGTTCATGAGGCTACCTCCCCGTCCGCCACTGCTGTTTTGCCGCCAAGAGACCCCCTAAAGCGTCTTCGGTCGAGAGCTCCTAGCCATCTACTCCGCTATCCAGCACTTTCGGCATTTTGTAGAAGGATGCAAGTTTCACGTGCCAACCGATTATAAGCCGCTGGCATATGTGTTCCGGACCAATTGATCGAAGTACGTGTCACGTGAACTCCGTCAGCTCGCTTATATCTCGGAGTTTACTACCGACATCCGGCATGTGAAAGGTGCAGCCAACACCGCCGCTGACGCCCTCTCTCGTATAGTCGCGGTAGATGCTCCATCTTCCACCGTCGACTGGGCCTCATTCTCTTCTGCCCAGCAGAATGACGATGAGCTCGCCGCTTTTCGAGCGAACCCTCGTTCTCTCTGATTACGGCTTGTGCCCCAACCTTGCTCGCCTGAGCCCTTGTGGTGCGATGTTTCAACGGACTTTCCACGCCCTATTGTTCCGGCTTCACTACGTCGCCCTATATTCCATTCTCCCATGACATATGCCATCCAGGCATTCGGGCTACTCAGCGCCTTCTCACCCAGCGCTATGTTTGGCCCGGAATCAATGCTGATGTGCGTGCTTGGACGCGCCGGTGCCTACCCTGTCAGTCGACCAAGATCTGTCGACATACCAAGACACCTTTCCACGCCTTTATACCCCCTGGCCGTCGTTTCGACCATGTTCATCTCGACATCGTGGGCCCTCTACCCTTCTCTCGAGGCTACCGCTATATCTTGACCATAGTCGACCGTTTCACTCGCTGGCCGGAGGCAGTCCCCATTCCTGACATCACCGCAGAGACTGTTTCGAGCGCCTTCATTTCTGCGTGGGTATCTCGATTTGGTTGTCCTGGCACTGTGACAACCGACCGTGGACGCCAGTTTGAGTCATCCCTGTTAGCTTCCCTTAATAATATTCTCGGCGCCAGGCATTGCCGTACTTTTGCATATCACCCGTGTGCTAACGGCTTGGAAGGCCGCCCTCGCTGCCCGCCTCAACTGCGCCTCCTGGGTCGACTCCTTGTCCCTTGTGCTGCTTGGTATAAGGGCCGTCATCCGAGAAGACTTACAGCGCTCATCTGCAGAGCTTGTGTATGGAAGTGCTTTGCGTCTTCCAGGCGACTTCATTACATCCCAGCAGCTTCCAGCCCAGCCCCAAGAATTCCTCCAACGCCTGCTGGACTGCGTTAAAGACCTCCGGACTACTCCCCCACGTTCATCTCACCACCATACCATTTTCGTACACCCGACCTGGCCACTTCGGCCCACGTTTTTGTGCGCCGCGACGCTGTCCGAGCTCCACTCACACCGGCTTACTGCGGACCTTTCCGCGTTCTCCGCGGCGCCCCGAAAACCGCCACCATCCTCCAAAACGGCCGCGAAGAGACCGTCAGTCTCGACCGCCTTAAACCGGCTTACATGGAGACCGCCCTGGAACGACTCCCAGCGCCGCCTGACCTAGTGCTCTAGTGCCATCGCCGGCCCTCCATCCGTTTCGACTTCCAGTCTAGGCGGGGGGCCCTGTAGCACCCTCTCTTGGGCGGCGCCGACAACCCGGCTAGCGCGCGCCACCCTGCGAAGAAAATAAAGACGGCACCTGGTCGTGGCTCGTGCAGCCACGACTGGCAGTTCTGTTCTGGTGTGGGCTCGTAGCTGTGGTCTCGTTTCCTTCGCTCCTGATGCGTTAAGCCTATATGCTAATCAATTGCTTCGTGCGTACGTGCGAAACTAGATGCAGTTGAATGCAACCGCTACGTGCGAGCACTGCTGCCGAACTGGACAGCGACTCCGCAGCGCTGGGCTTAAGTACCCGGCTGTCGCTCGGGTGGGTCCAACTGCGCAGTCTCGGGCGCCGTCCTCGGTGGTACCTCGGTGATTCGCACTGATGCCTTTCAGATACGATGGTCCTTTGCTGTAGACGGGTTTCCAGCTGTTGTGTGGCAGAGGCCTGCGAAATAGATGCAGTTGAATGCAACCGCTACGTGCGAGCACTGCTGCCGAACTCAAGCGAGGACTGCCTTCCTTCTGTGTACAGAATGGCGTCCTCGTGAAGAACTTCGCAGCGAACTAAACAGCCTAACTCCTTTTTGTACCTGTTTCTTTCCGCGAAGAAATTCTACAGGCTTCACAAGACGGGCCGACTGCTGGAGATCTCGGGTTTATTCGCACCCTCCGCCGCACTCAAGACAAGTATTATTGGCCCCAACTGTCTGCCGATGTCGCATATTATGTGAAAACCTGCCTAGATTGTCAGGGACGAAACCCTACCGAACAAAACAGCAGCAGAAGTGACCAAATTTTTCGTGGAGTTCATTCTTCTGCGTTACGGCGCCCGGACATTCATTCTTCTGCGTTACGGACAGAGAAAAAGCATTTGTGGCGGAGCTAACGCAAGCCTTCCTTCGTTGCAGCCAAGCCAGCTACCGGAGGACAGCTGCATACCATCCGCAGACCAACGGACAGACCGAGCGCCTGAATAAAACCATCGCCGATATGCGTGTATGTCGATGCAGAACACAAGGTGGTCCATGATATGTGAGTGTAGCGCAAAGCGGGACAAAGGGCAAAGAAAGACGCACACAACACAGGTGCTAGACAGACACAGGCGGGTCTTTGTCCTTTGTCCAGTTTTGCGCTACATTCACATATCATGGATCTCCCTTACCGACTCGTCCAAGTTTCTACCCTTCCAAACAGAAGACATGGGACGTCATTCTGCTTTACGTCGTCTTCGCCTAAAACAGCGCAGTGCAGGAGACCACCGAGATTACACCTTTTAGGATCGTCTATGGCAAGGAGGCCACGACCACGCTAGACGCCATGCTTCCCAATGTTACCAAAGAATAGACCTTCGACGTAGCCGCCTACTTTTAACACGCAGAAGTGCGAAGACGCCTGATTAAGGATCAAAGACCAGCAGCGGACCGACGCCAGACGTTACAACGTGCGAAGACGCAACGCGGAATAAAAGCCAGGAGGCCAAGTCTGGGTTTGGATGCCCATTCACCGACGGTGACTGAGTGAACTGCTTTTGCGCCACTATTGCGGTCCGTACAAGGTTCTTCGTCAGCTAGGTGTACTGGATGATGAAGTCATCCCTAACGCAATGACTACATCCCAGAAACGCCGCTTACGACTAGTTGTTGTTCATGACGTCCGTCTAAAGCCCTATTCTGCGCGCTAAAGGAATGCTCTGTTTCCACGCTATGTGTTTCTTTTCGCACGATCCGTTTTATTTGTTGCTAGTCGCGTTATTTGTTTTAATGCATCAGATCGACGCTTCTTTGAAATGGCAGTAATGCCGCGAATCTTTGCAGTGTGTGTTTGTTCTTTCTTCAAAGCTGCCGGCAGGCCGCTTTATCGTTTTGTTTGCGATGCAAGGCGCGACCAGATTTATCTGGATTGATCGCATCCAGGCAGAGCTGATTCTACGTTGTTCCAGAATGTTCTAGTAACTTTGCATGCTTCATCTCGAAAGTTCGCTATCAGGATTAAATTGACCACAGCCGACAGCGGCGGGCATTCTGTTCGATGACCGTCGAGCACGGTTGTTGTTACGCTGCCACCGAGTCATTCATGAATGACTCCATGAAGACCATTATGGGTGCAAGTAAGCGCAAATAAAAAGTTGGGTCATTCCACGCCAAACGTCCCAGACGTTGCGCTCAACCATCTCAAATTTGTTCAAAAAAATTCATGAAAACTTATTCTAATGTGCGTAATCACAGTATGAAGTATTTTCGCCGAAAAAAATTATTCTTGTGGTGAGGGCAGTTTGAACATTTAGAAAAGGCGAGAAGCCAGCCACTGCTCAATAATTAATAAAAATTGAAACTTTTAGAAAACAATTCACCAGTTGTTTCATTGACATTTGCACATATAACGTCTTTCGATATATTCCGAAGCATGCAGCTTTATAGGGCATAAATATTTTTTAAAAATTAAAAAAAGCATTAAAATGTACCATTGTTGCCGTTCTTTGTTCTAAATGTATGTGTGCTCTTCGATATTCGGAAATAGTCGTTTTGTTTTTCCAGATGTCTGGTACCTACAACAAGTGTTACAGGGGATGAAATGCGTACATCGAAGTAAAAAAAAAAATACTGAAGTTGCAAAAAGTGCGTTCTGAGTCATAAAAACTCATTCATTTCGTGCTGAGGTGGTTCAAGTAAAATAAAAGAAATAACGGGGTACGTAGAAAAGATTATTTCCTTTAGTTTCTGAATTTTTTGTCGAGGTAATTTTTGTTTAAAGGGAGAAAAAAATTTTGAAGTTGAGCTCTCGCGCCGCAAGTTGCATCTTCTTCTAATGCCTATTCACCGCAGAGCACTACACTGCCTGCACTGTGGCCAGACGAAAAGTAGAATCCTTGTTCTTTAGTAAGGTTTGAGCAGCAGGCAAGCATGGGAACTTTGAGTAGTCGAGCAGGTATTTGTGGGAAAAGATTTTCATAACACTGCGGGGGCGGCACATGCTGAAGTGAGCTAGTTGTTCGGTGTGGTTCTGTCGCACTCAGTAATTCTTGTCAGCGCCATGACAGACCTAAGCACCTGCATAAGAGCTTGTGAACGACGATCTGGAAATGACCAGAACGATCCGGTGTTGAAAAAATCCGAGACGCAGCAGCACCACGTGGTACCTGACCCTTGTGGCCGTCAGAGGCTCATGCCCGGTTGTTTCCGATGTGATGTGTTTGTTGTATTTGATTTAATGAGTGCAATTTCTACATTAATACACCAGCGACAGCTGTAGACGAACCACAATGCTGGTTAAGCACCTTCATGCGAGCGACGCACCTACGGGCGAGCGGGACGCGTTCACCGCCAGCGCATCTCGCGTTACTCGACCCGCAGCGGTGTGCACTTCGTGCCTTCACGTGCGCTCCGAGGCGCGCGCTCTCCTCGATCATATTAAGATATAAATAAAGCACTTGTGATACGCCTGCCATGCCGGCTGGTCATCCCTCCTCGCATTGATGGACTCTCCTTCTGAGCCCAGAATTCAATGCGAGCAGAGGAAGTAGAGATAGCACATGCTGCCGCCCACGCCAATTCGAGAATCATCATCACGGACTCCCGAAAAGCATATGATCATTACTTGGCAGGGGAGAACTCCCTCTTAGCCACTTGTATTCTAAGACGGATTGCCACTGATCCAACACCGAAAAGAGTCATTTGGGCTCCTGGCCACCAGGGCTTACGAGGTAATGAGGCCGCTGACGCAGCTGCCCGAGCGCTTACTCGCCGGGCTCCTCATCCCAGCTCTTCTGGCTCGGAGACAAACCAGCTTCTGCTGCGGTTCAGGGAAATCATAACACATTATAACGACAACCACCGCCTTTTCCTGGCCCCTTTAAAGGGGCTGAGTAAGACGGAGGAGAGAACTTTAAGGCGCTTGCAGACAGGTGCTCTGCTCTGTCCTGCAAACATCAAACATTACGATTCTAACAAGGTTGGGCGATGCCCGCAATGTGGGAATACCTGTGATACCTTTCACATAGTGTAGGTATGTATTTAAAATGCCCACCTTCCCCTACCCCTTCCAGAGAGGCATGGGAGACTTCCCTCCTCAACTGGTCCTTGCTTGGGTCCCAAAGGGCTGTGGTGAAAAACGGGCGCGAGACGGGCCCTCGTCATGCGGTGTCCCGGACTAGGGACGCCGACCATGTAGCGGGGTCACTCTGTGGCTCCCAAATTATATTCTACCAAATAAAAGTTTTCACCACCATCACCCTCATAGTGGTCAATGCGAGACAGCACGCTAAATGCCATCAATTTTCTTCTCTTCGCTGCTCCGCATCAAAGCGGCTCTGTTCTAACTTCGAAAGCAAAACGTTCTCGTTTATTGGATACCACTCGCCGAATGTCACGCGATATCTTCTTTAGCTCCAGCCCTAAAAATGCACGACACCGAGCGATAGCAAACTGCGGTCGTTATCTGGCCGTAAGCGTTGCGCCATGCCAGGTGCCGTGTTCTTAACAGGCATTAAGAACAGGAGTTAATGAGGCGTTAACAGACAACGCAACTTTCGGTGTGAGAGCTCAACTTCAAAAATTCTTTTCTCGCTTTAAGCAAAAATTATCGCGATAAAAATTCCAGAAATGAAAGGAAATAAGCTCTTCTACACACACACATAGATAGAAAAAGATGAGGAGGGAAAGCCAGGGATGTTAACCAGAAAGGGTTCCGGTTGGATACCCTGCACTGGGGAAGAGGAATTAGGGGACTAAAAGGAGGAAGAGAGAAGGGGAAAAATGCATAACACACACACACACACACACACACACGCAAAACGCTGTCGCAATTTGTCGCTCAGTCCAGTCGCACTCAAGTAGGAAAAGAGTGCCTTGTATGTCTTGAGGGCAGTCGACAGCTGTGGCCACGGACCGAGCATCTTTTGCTCTGTTATTGGGCGAGGATCGAGGCGGTCTAGAGCACAACACAGTGTATGTCTTGCACTCGCAAATGCAGGGCACTCACAGAGAGGATGAGCGATGGTCTCCTCACAACCACAGCTTTCACAGGCAGGACTGTCGGCCATCCCCATCCGGGAAGCATAGTGGTTGGTAAATGCAACACAGATCCCTAAACGGCATAACAATGTTGCTTCGCGACGTGATAAGTTACGTGGAATACGAAGGCGCAGTCCAGGGTCCAGTGTCTTGAGGCGGAGATTGCAAACCTCTCCCGTGTTCAACGCTGAAAGTGTGAGCTCCAGCGCCAAAGGGCAATGCCCACACGCAGCGTCAGGTCTTGATATTGGGATCTTCACTGGAAGTCCGTCGTTGTGAGCAGAATGCGCAGCCGCATCGGCCTCGTGATTACCGTTAATACCACAGTGTCCTGGAAGCCATTGAAAAATGTTGTCATGACCTTTGGATACGGTGCCGTGGTACAGTAGACGGATCGCAGCAACAAGTTGTTCCTGTGACCCGCGGCGTAACGCAGCTTGCAGGGCTTGAAGGGCTGCTTTAGAGTCGGTGAAAACCGTCCAGTCATGTGGAGGTTCTTGACTGATGAACTCGACCGCAGCCCGTAAAGCTGCGAGTTTCGCACCAGTTGAAGATGTTGGATAGGTCGTCCTCACTTTCACGAAGATGGATCTGGCCGGTCACTACCGAACCCGCAGAACTGGTCGAGTGAACTGATCCATCTGTGTAAACATGTATGCGGTGACTGTGGTAAGAATGCAGGTGATTCAATGTAAGTTGTTTGAGAGCGGGCAGTAATACACCAGCTTTCTTCGTAATGCCAGGAATATAGAGGTGAACCAGAGGTTCATGAAGACTCCATAAGGGTGAGCACGGACTTGACGCAGGGGTGAACTCCGATGGAAGATATGCGCGATGGGCTTCAATGACTTTTCCAAATGCAGTACGCGGCCTAACTATTGGGAGTGTTGCAAGGTGGTCACAGGGAACCCGTGTGAGGTGCCGAATATGTGTTCTCATGGTGTCAAGAGCAATGTATGTAGTAACAGGATCATAATGAAGACAAGTTTCGCAGCATGAATAAAACGCACACAGAAGACAAGGAACAAACAAGACAGGACTGTGCTGCACTTCCAACTGATTTTATTTGAAAAAGCTCGACGTTTAAATACATTCAGTTATCATGAGGTGAAACCTAATCACAATCATGCAAAAAAGCCATTTCATTCTCCAGCAATGACAGTGAAGGCGTGCTGACGCAATTGTCACCGGCTTTCCTAATAAAAAATGCTTCGATAATTTCACGCTGAAGCTTGTCCTTGGCGTGACCCAGAAACTGCGCCTTCTTAAACAAAGGTTTGCATTTGCACGACCGGCAGTGTACGGCAAGATGGCCGCTGATACCATCTTTTACAAGATTGAAATGTTCTAGCGCTCTTTCATTAAAACAACGCCCTGTTTGGCCAATGTACAATTTTTTACACGTAAGAGGAATACTATAAACGACCTTCGTTACACATTTTGTGAACTTTGTGACGTGCTTAATACTGCACGGTGCCTTCTTCTTTCTCGTTATCATTGGGCAAATTTTTGACGAAAATTTTGAGAGGAAGGCGCCGTGCAGTATTAAGCACGTCACAAAGTTCACAAAATGTGTAACGAAGGTCGTTTATAGTATTCCTCTTACGTGTAAAAAAGTGTACATTGGCCAAACAGGGCGTTGTTTTAATGAAACAGCGCTAGAACATTTCAATCTTGTAAAAGGTGGTATCAGCGGCCATCTTGCCGTACACTGCCGGTCGTGCAAATGCAAACCTTTGTTTAAGAAGGCGCAGTTTCTGGGTCACGCCAAGGACAAGCTTCAGCGTGAAATCATCGAAGCCTTTTTTATTAGGTAAGCCGGTGACAATTGCGTCAGCACGCCTTCACTGTCATTGCTGGAGAATGAAATGGCTTTTTTGCATGATTGTGATTAGGTTTCACCTCATGATAACTGAATGTATTTAAACTTCGAGCGTTTTCAAATAAAAACAGTTGGAAGTGCAGCACAGTCCTGTCTTGTTTGTTCCTTGTCTTCTGTGTGCGTTTTATTCATGCTGCGAAACATGTCTTCAATATGAACTGCAACCAACTAGCCCAAACCACCGTGTTACTTCAAGTAACAGGATGTTCCCGGGCAACAAGAACAGTTGCTGCTGTTGATGCATATTTAGGCAGTCCAAGGCAGATACGGAGAGCTTGCGCTTGCACACTTTGAAGAGTCTTGATATTGGTCTTTCTAATAGAACTGAATATCGAAAGACTGTTCCGCATGTAGGCCAGAAAAAAGGAACGGTACAGTTGTACCATCGAGCGCACTGACGCGCCCCAGGACTTTCCCACGAGGAAAGAGAGGACGTGGACAATCGCATTTAGTCTCATTCTCATGTCGTAGATATGTGGACTCCACGAGAGGTTCCTGTCAATGACAACACCAAGGAATCTGTGGCTTCTCTCATAGAGAATGGCTTTTGCATTGATGCGAATGGTGTAACGTGACACTATTTTGAGTGTGAACGCCTCAAGTGAACACTTTTCGGTCGAAATGTTCAGGCCCTGCCAGCGAAGATAAGATGTATATATCGATGCCGCCTTTTGAAGTATTGCACGAACTTGAGGACGAGTCACTCCTGATGCCCAAATACAGATATCATCTGCATATAAAGAGATCTGAGCAGATTGTGGCAATAGGTCGACCAGGCCGATGAGAGAAAGGTTGAAGAGAACTGGGCTCAGCACTCCACCCTGAGGGACTCCGCGCGAATTTTGATGTAAGGACGTTGGTCCGTCCTCAGTGAGGACAAAAAACGACCTCTCTGATAAATTGCTGCGTATCCATCTGAACGTGCGGCCTCCGATCTCAGCAGCTTCCATTTCGTCCAAAATGGCCTTATGCGTAACATTGTCGTACGCGCCCTTGATATCCAAAAACAATCCCACGGTAAATCTTTCTAACTTTTGCTGTGTTGCACCGACGTTACAAGATCGAGCAAGAGACTATAGCGCAGATTAGACAGGACACAAGAAACGAACAACACATCATGCACCAAGAAGATCAAAAAGCCACGCTTTTGAATTACAAGGTCCACCATGTTGTCAATAGAAGAACGGCCCTGTCGGAAGCCAGACATAAAGGTTTGATAAATCTGATATCGCTCCAAGTACCATTCCACGCGTGTGGACATCATTCTTTCCATGACATTGCCGACCCAGCTGGCGAGTACAACTGGACGGTATGATGAAAGGTCGAGCGGTGAATTCTCCGGTTTAAGAAGTGGAACCAGACGACGTTTCTTCCAATCATGAGGAACTATGCCAGCAGTCCATGACTTGTTATAAGTGTCCAAAAGAGCCCGTCGAGCTTCTTGGTCAAGTTTGGGAAGTGCGGAGTACGTCACACCATCGGGCCCTGGTGATGATGACCTTCTACAAGCCAGCGCAGCATCAAGTTCTTCCATGGAGAATAGTACATCCATCCAAGAATCCCGTGAGGGTGGAACATTTTTGCAGCGCAGCGTTGCGCCTGGATTCGCAGAGCCTGTTATTCTTGCGCAGAAATCTTCAGCTACCTCAACCACACTGCGCCTTTGCTGGAGCGCTACGGATTTGAACGGGTAGCGCTGTTGAGGGGACGTGCGAAGACCCCGAATTACAATCTAAACGCGTGACAAAGGCTTCCGTTGATCAAGTGTTTGGCAAAATGACCTCCAGCGTTGTGTTCGCAGTGCCTGAATATTGCGCTGAACCTTCTTCTGTATGCGCCTAGCATCTCTTAGGTCTAGGCGCGACATTGTACGTCGGTATCTGCTCTCTACCCTGCGCCGTTGTGATCGCAGTCGCTGCAATTCGAAGTCAAAATCGGTGTAGTTAGTGACAGGGTTAAAGGGCCCGCTGGCGTGTTCCGTGGCCCCATCAATTTTTTGTTCAAGACAGGTAGAGAAGCCCTCTGTGAAAGTGTCACGGGTCTCTCCGAAGAACACTCGGACTGAAAGAATGGACTAGGCGACGGGTGTACCCACACAAACGCACATTTATTACGCCCTACGTGGCACACACACAAGGCCACAAACCTAACAAAACTAACACAAAACACGAAGACTATAAATACACACGTCCCGGGCACACTGCTACTAGCGTCTACTACCAGTGTTCTACTATTAGCGGTCGGCGTTCATGCTCACAGTTGGTTCGGTGTGGCTGCGGCGTTTTATGGATCCAGTAGGCGGCGTCGAGGCGGCGTTCGCCGTGCTTGGACTGGCGTTGCTGGCGGCGTCCGACGTGCTTAGGCTGGCGTCGCTGGCGGTGTCGTACACGATCCAGGCCCAAGCGCCCGTGGAGGTGATGCCGGTGTTGTTGGCGTTGGGGGCACCACCAAAATGGGTGGCAACAGCGCTGGAGACACCCCTGGCCGTAGCAGGTGGTAGCGTCCTCTCTTTACTCCCCGGAACGGGCTCAGGCGCGGCAGGAAGTCCACGATGCGATGTCGTAGAATGCGAGCTCACCGAATAGCCGGCGTCGCTCTCTTCCAGCCGATGTGTCCCTGACCTGCCGGAGCCTCCGCTTCTCTGCTGTCCCCCCCCCACCCCGGGCCCCGCTCTCACTCGCCCTTTTGTAGCTTCGGTGTTAGTCCACGTACGCCTTGTTGTCGTCTTATTCTCTTCTCCACCAATCATCTCTCTCCACCTCACCAAATGCTTCTCCACCAATCATCTCCCTCCACCTCACTGAATGCTTCTTATTCCTCTTCTTTATTCTTCGGTTAATTCGTGTCGTCTTCTTCACACCTTTTTCCTTTAAAATTTAATTTAGGCTCCTTAATATATGTAACAAAGGCCCCCTCTCTCAAGAGTTTTTCCATGAAAAACTGCTCCCGTCATACTCATCTTCAATCCATCTAGCCAACCGACTATCCTCTGTGGCGATTCTGGACCCAACACATAACACACCGCAGATGTCAAGCACACCACTAACATAGCACACCAAATGGCACCTTCGGCATATTAGCACACCACTGCCGTTGTCCGTGCGGTGTCCTTAATACAAATGTTAATATCCAGAACACACCCTCTTGTATAATCACATAACAACATCAACAACAACAAGATAAATACCAAAGATACATTAGCACAACAACAAGACGCATCCCAGATATACCCAGATCTGTTCAGTTGCCTCTACTGATGAAGTCCGCTCCAGCAATATCTTCTGTCTTCATTGAAATTGGGGTTTACTAGTACCTTATCATACCCCACAGTGTCAATAGTCCCTCTTTGAAACGGTAGGTCTATGGCTGGCATCTTGCCCAGAGGTACGGGACCAACTCTTCCCTTCGGAACTGTGCGATGGCACACGTCACATGAACGAACAAAGTGCTTAACATCACTCTGAACACCCGGCCAAAAGGACTCCTCGGTGATCCTAGACACCGTTTTTTGAACACCCTGGTGTCCGGCCATAATGGCGTCGTGTCCTAAGCGCAACACGGTCTCTCGGTAACACCAGCTGTTGGGCGCGCCTTCGTGAACTAAATATGCATTCCCTGTGCAGAAGATCATTTACCAATTGATATTCGAAGGATGTGCCACTCTTCTTTCTTTTCACTTTTTCCCCGACTCTTTCGAAGCAGGTCTTCAGGCTCGGGTCTTCTTTTTGCCTAAGTGCAACTTCGCCCGGTGTTACGCTCAGGCATATCGTAACAGGAGTAGAGAGCGGACGCTGCGTTGCTCGGACTGTCGCTTGAGCTCTTGTCTCCACTGCCGACGAGAAACTGACTGCACCCGTCTGAGCTGTCGCGGGCCTTTCCTCCTTTGGATGTTCTTCAGCGTCGAGCATCCTCCACTCGGGATCGGGGTCTTCGACACCTCTTGCACCCGTAATTTTCCCAGAGATGAGATAGTAGATGGGTTCGTCTATGCTTTTTGCCACTACCTGCCCAGTATAATATGGCGTGGACACTACAATCCTGGCTTCAGGAAGGTACCTTACTATGCTGTCTACCAGAGTGACGACAGACGCTTCCCCTGTAAGATCCTCGTCCTTCACCAGGGTTCTACGAACCAAAACTGTGTTAGCTCCGCTGTCTCTAAGCACCAATATAGCACGGTCCCCTATTTGCCCAACCACCACTGGCATTGCTGCTTTCGACTTGGGTGTTCCACTCACTGCCTCATTTTCCAGCGGCGTGTGCTCTCCTTTCAGCTGTGGAACATCGGGTGGCGTGACAAGTTCTACCCTAGAGTCGACAACGCATGCAGCTCGGTCCTGCGTTCTGTATCGGCACTCATCCAGAGTATGACCCCTTCTCTTACAACCTTGACACACAACCTGTGTTTTTGGGCAGCACTACTAGTCCGACAGTCAGCTGCACGGTGTCCCACATTGCCGCAGAGAAAACACCTTACTAGCGCCTTAGATGCACCGCCAAATGATCTTGGTTTTGCCGCATCTGTCTCTAAGGTCTTTTGGGTTTCCTCCTTTGCCTTACTCAAATTTCTTAGCCCTTGAACCTCGAGTAATTGGTCTGCAGTGTCGGCGAACTCTTCCAATGAACACAACTTTCTTTCGTTCAGGAATAGCGCTAGCTTTGAGCTGCAGCAAGCTAAAAATTGCTCTGTGACCAGCTTGTCACGCACCCCTTCAAAACTCTTTTCTGTGTTTGGCATATCAAGCCTCCTATCAAAATAGTTGGTCAGCCTGCAGGAAAATTGCTTCGCGGTTTCCGAATCCTCAGGTTTCGCAGTGCGAAATCTCGCACGAAGACCCTCTGCCGTAAGCCTGAATCTTTGTAGGAGTGCCTTTTTGACTTTCTCGTTGTCCATAGAATCAGCAGCGGGCATCCTTCCAAACACATTCAGCGCCTCTCCGACTTAACACATACTCAATGCCGTGGTCAATTCAAAGCGCTCCCAGCCTTGCCCCAAAGCTATCCGCTCGAATCGTTGCAGATTTGCGTCCAGATCATCTCTTTTGTCATCGAAAGGAGCCATCAGCTTCCTTGGACAAACTCTGGCCGGTCTAGGAGATTCTGTACCCGATAAGGAACGCTAATCATTGCCCGTTATCTCCTCATATCCTCCCGCGACATGCGCCTGTTTCCTTCTCCCGTTCTATCCTTCTTTTCTCCTGTTCTTCTGCCCCGCGGGCTCTTCTAGCTTCTCGCTCTTCTGCCTCGCGAGCTCTTTTCGCCTCGCGCTCTTCTGCCTCGCGAGCTCTTTTCGCCTCGCGCTCTTCTGCTTCGCGAGCGTCTGCGCGGGCTTGCGCCCTTTTCTCTTTCTGCCTTTTTGCCTCTTCTTACTCCTCGTCACAGAGACGCATCGCCTCTTCCTAGCTTAACCCTAGCTTGAGCGCCAGCTCTAAGGTTTTTGCCAAGTCCATAATTTCTGCCGTCGACAGATCGGAAAAATCCGCGACAAAGCAAAAAAAAAAGTAAATGTATCCTGGCACAGGCTCGCCACTTATCTTTGTCACGGATCTCTCCGGAGAACACTCGGACTGAAAGAATGGACTAGGCGACGGGTGTACCCACACAAACGCACATTTAATACAAACTACGTGGCACACACACTAGACCACAAAACTAACAAAACTAACACAAAACACAGACTATAAGTACACCCGGGAACACTGCTACTAGCATCTACTACTAGTGTTCTACTATTAGCGGTCGGCGTTCGTGCTCACGGTTGGTTCGGTGTGGCTGCGGCGTTGTATGGATCCAGTAGGCGGCGTCGAGGCGGCGTTCGCCGTGCTTGGGCTGGCGTTGCTGGCGGCGTCCGACGTGCTTGGGCTGGCGTCGCTGGCGGCGTCGTACAAGCTCCGGGTCCAAGCGCCCATGGAGGTGATAACGGTGTTGTTGGCGTTGGGGGCACCACCAAAATGGGTGGCAACAGCGCTGGAGACACCCCTGGCCGTAGCAGGTGGTAGCGTCCTCTCTTTACTCCCCGGAACGGGCTCAGGCGCGGCAGGAAGTCCACGATGCGATGTCGTAGAACGCGAGCTCACCGGAGCAGTAGCCGGCGTCGCTCTCTTCCAGCCGATGTGTCCCTGACCTGCCGGAGCCTCCGCTTCTCTGCTGTCCCCCCCCCCCCCACCCCGGGCCCCGCTCTCACTCGCCCTTTTGTAGCTTCGGTGTTAGTCCACGTACGCCTTGTTGTCGTCTTATTCTCTTCTCCACCAATCATCTCTCTCCACCTCACCAAATGCTTCTCCACCAATCATCTCCCTCCACCTCACTGAATGCTTCTTATTCCTCTTCTTTATTCTTCGGTTAATTCGTGTCGTCTTCTTCACACCTTTTTCCTTTAAAATTTAATTTAGGCTCCTTAATATATGTAACAGGAAACCGCCTCCATAAGTAATTTAAAAACTGTCCAGTCAATGCGCTGATAACACGTGTCTGGGGAAAATGTGGAACGGCCGGTAATAATCAGATAGGTTGGTATATGGTCGCTGCCATGGGTTTCTACATCCGAAAACCACCGGACGCTGATGGTAAGGCTCTGAAACGAAAGTCAAGTCCAAGCAGCTGCTATTAGTCACCCCTCGAATACAGGTCGGGCTTCCGTCATTAAGGCACTGGAGGTCATGGTCAGAGGCGAAGGTCACAAGCTGTCTTCCCCTAACGTCCATTGTAACGCCTCCCCACATGGTGTGATGAGCATTGAATTAACCCATAATGACCCACGGAGCAGGTGTAGCTGCCATCAAACCACTCAACCTTCTGGCGTCGAAACGACTTGATGGCGCCAAGTACACCGCCAGTAGCGTAAACGTCAGTTCTCGGCTCTTCACTGTCAGGCAAACGTACTGATTGTCTTCGTTCGGAGGAACTGAAAGTTGAACATATCTAAGTTCACGACAAATGTAGACGATTACTTTGCTGGATCTGTTGCGCGTAGGTGATGCAAATGCCTTATAACCGGATATTCGCAAAATTGCCGGGGTCTTCGGTTCACAAATCACAAGAATGGGAAAGTGATTCTCGAAGACGTAGTGTTGTAAATCGGAAATCCGGGACTGGAGTCCACGAGCATTCCATTGGAAAATGAAAGCTTGCTTGACTTTCTTTTGAAAATACCGGTCCGATGGAGCCATGATGCCTACTACTGTAGAGCGGCAAGAACTGGCAGTAGCGCGTCCAGCACTTGAAGTGCGCTATTTGCTGCTGGCGTGCGTAGGCTGGAAAGCAGAGCACGCATGGCGTTCATTAGTGACGTTAGCATTGCAATCACTTGCATATTTGGGCCATGGCCTTGATCGTGCCTGCTGGCTGGATCAGTCGTAGGCACTGCACACTGCCCTGAGTGCGCTCACATCCCTGACACAGTAGGCTTACAAGGCTTTGGCAGTGGTGGCCAAGTTGCATCTGAGGCAGCAGGTCCGGCGTCACCAAGCACCGGTCTCCCTTGATTTGGTACGGTTTTTGGTGGAGACAGAAAAGCTGCAGTTGCGTTTGGGGCATTCTTCTCAAATGTGACTGGTTTCTTTAACGACCTTCGGCGGCGCGAACGACGTCGTTGCACCTTTGCGGCGTCTTCTTTGTGCGTAGAATGGTCTCGCACCATTTGCTTCAGTACCGCCCGCTCGGTTTTTAGACGGGGGCAGTCTTTCGAGGAAGAGTCATGAGGGCCGTGGCAGTTGGCGCACTTCAAGGTAGTCGCGCGGAAAATGTCACCGCTGTGTGACTCGGAGCATCGCGGGCCCACGATGGAGTTGATGCAGACGACGCTTAAGTGGCCGATCCTCATGCACTTCCTGCATTGAAGGGGCTTAGGCACATAAGGACGAACTGAATGACGAAAGTGTCCAACCTTCACGTACGACGGTATGCAGTCATCCTTGAAGGTCAGCTTGATGCATGTAGATCTTCCTAACCGCTGAACTTGAATGATGGAAATGCCGTTAATTGCCGGCTTTATCAACATTGGTAAATCTGCGTCACTGATGGCGATGTCGATGTTTTAGAATACGCCAGCCGTAGTGCCGCTGTCCTGGGGAATAAGGGGGCGTACACTGGTGTTGCCGAGTTTGGTGATTGCGGTTAAACTCTCTAGTGCACTTCGCTCCACCACATCAATGGCAATGACGTTTTGAACGGGTTTATTCTGACATCTTTAATGTCTCCCGGTACGAGGCTCTCCAGATAAATAGAGATGGCTTGCCTGTTCAGGGGGTTCAAATTGTCCGTTTGGTTCAACGGCACAAACAAGGCTGTATGCGCCGAGGAACTTCACGCCGTGATGATCGTTGGCGTTCTTGATGAGGACACCGTTGACGTGCTCGATGACGACGATTCAGCTTGTCTACGCAGTCTGCGCTTGGCCTACGTAACTACGTAACTACGTACTTACGTACTTACTTTACGTACTTACGTAACTAAGTAAGTACGTAACTCTTCTACGTAACTAGCTTTTTGCCGTAGGTGTTGTGCCATTCGTGTTCTGCGGCGAAGCGGCGTTAAGAGATGACGCAAATTGTTGCGCGAGAGCTCAACTTCAAAAATTTTTTCACGCTTTAAACAAAAATTACCTGGACAAATATTTTAGAAATAAAAGGAAATAAACTTTTCTACGTGCCCCTTTATTGCTTGTATGTTTACTTGGACCGCATCAGGGAGAAATTAACTAGTGCTTGACTCAAAACACACTTTTTGCAACTTTAGTATTTTTTTTACTTTGGTGCAAGCAGTTTCATCACCTATAACTCGTATTATAGGTAATAAACATCTATAGAAATAAAACGGCTATTTCAGAATTTCTGAGGGCAAGTTGATATTTAAAACAAAAAAGCGGCAAAAGGTGTACATTTTTATATTTTTACGATTTTTTGAAAATATTTATGCCCTATAAATCTGCATGCTTCGAATTATATCTATCGAAAGGCATCTGTGCAAATATCAATGAACGAACTGGTGAAGTGTATTCTAAAAAAAATTATTTTTTTATTAATTATTGAACAGTGCCTGGTTTCTCTCCTTCTCAATGTTCAAACTGCCTTCACCTCATGAATAATTTTTTTCGGCAAAAATATTTCAGTTTTTTATTACGCACATTAGGATAAGTTTCCATGAATATTTTTGATCAAATTGGAGATTGTCGAGCGCAACGTCTGGAACGTTTGGCGTGGACTGACCAAGTTTTGTTTAGACACCATTTTCGCAGCCTTTCCGCTCCCCGGCCTGCAGTAACCAGTTCGTGACAATACATTGCAACACGTTTACTGTCCATATTTCTGTAAAATTGCATTTTCTTGATTGACTGGTGGTTTGTTTTCATTGTCCATTAATGTGTAAATTTGTCGGCGTTATATAGGTTTTGTCTTTCTTATGCAGCTTCGAACTAGATCTTTTATTGAAGGTCTGAAGGATGATTTTCCACAAAAACGGTTTTACCTATCAGAATACAAAACTCCTAGGACCCAATAAAATTGTTTAAGGGTCCCTCGACAAGTAGAGTAAAAGATACGCAATTGTGACACTGCAGAGGACGTGACATTGTCATTCATAAAGAAAATGTTACTATAAACAGAACACAATAATTGAGAGAATATTTACAGCTTTATGCGATTAACTAAACATGCAATAGGCGCGGACAACAGAGTACAGGAAGTATAGCGCATTACTATTTCAGAATAAAAGTAATCCACTACATTTTGCCAAGGAGCAACTTCCTTCGACTTTTGACGATATAAAAACGCATGCGTGCACTACCGTCTGTGTTTTTATATAATTTTAACATGGTGCATGTCGCCACTGCGATACAGCATAAGTCAAGCCCCTTCCGGTTTTTTATTGATCCCAGCTGACAAGCTGTATAGTTAAATGAACTTCGCTTACATGTCATATTAAAACAAAAAGCAGGCCTGCCGTTTCACACACTGCATGAAAAACGACCAACGAAATCATTTGAAGCAGGAAAACGTAGACTTTTTGCCTAAAGATAACCTTTTGGGCCAGTACGTAGGTCCATTGCTGATACTGAAATTTACTGAAACCTCGACAAAAATGGTTTTTTGCCGTGGAGCCGAGGGAAACGGTGACATACAAGTCACCTGAATGGGCCTTCGGCATCAGATAAAGTACGTGCAGTATAACGCTGAAGCAGATACACAGCAGGAAAAAAAGTCAGTTACACTGACGGACATGATACATATAAATTCAGCAATGCTCAGGAGTAGCAGCACATGAAAGTGATCATTTCAGGAAGATAATAGAAAAATTTGTTTTACAGTATACGCAAACGACAGCAGGAATAGAAGAGAAATAATTACATATCGTTCACAAAGTACAATTTAGCTTTTTTCCAGAAGTTGAACAAGGAAGATGATTGATCTATTACATCAAGCATATCAGGGTAACTGTTCAACAGTTGGAAAATTTGCCGTTGAACTAATTGCAATTCCACGCCCACTTCTTATTCGAGGTTATATGATGTTAATATTTGTGAAGGCGTAATGCGGAAATGTTTTAATGTATTTAAAAACCCTGCAATGTCTGGTTGTACTGTCGGTTTTATAAATTCTGACAGTCGCTCGCTATAGAGGGCTGTAATATTTAGTATATGGCTTTCTCTTAAGTGATGATTTTGATGATTTTGATTTTTTATGGCTCAGGGGCATCTGGGGCCAAAGAGCGCCATGGCAGAACGTATTTTTCTTCTACTCAAGGTGGAGCCAAAGACATATTTCCTAATAATTTCAGCCTGACGAAGCAGAGCACCCGCCAAGGGGAATGCTTGTACCATTGTATCACCGGTGGGTGCCCGGCGGCACTGGGGATCGAACCCCGCACCTCCCGCATGCGGGGCGGATGCTGAAATGACTAGGCCACCGCTGCGGTGTACTTTGTCTAAATTGTCCTGGAACAGAATCATATCACGACACATTAAAATGAAACGAAGGACAATGTTTTTAAAGAGATAAATCTTTTTCGTGCCTGTTTTGGAACCCGTGCCCCTCACCAGCAGACACTGACATCGCCTGTCTCTAGTTCAAGAGTGGCGCTGTTCCAATACGAATATAGTTTGGGCGCCCGTGCGGGCCGGTGCAGGCAGTTGGTTAAAAATCATACTTCTGGACGCCAACCCTTAAAACCGACACTACTGACCACGGCTTGACGTCTCATGCCAGGCTTTCCTTACGGGCGTATACTTGGAATAGGTTCCGCAAATTTCTCTGTGCCCTTTTAATCAAATTTCAGCTTCAAACACTCATTTTGCAAAGCTGCGTCAACTGCCAAGCTTGTTTCACACCCGGCACTCGTTCATTCGGCGTCTACGCTTGACAGCGCAATAACCTATTACGGAGCTCTGCACCGATTCTGTCCAGCCCTAAGAAACTTCTAAGCTTAACATTAGAATTTTGCTTTCATTGTTTATTTTCAATGAAATTTGGCAGTTCGTAAATTAAGATACTTGTTATTTTTAAAGGCCAACTGCAGCGAAATTTTGCTTTGGCTGCAATGACCTTTGGGTGCGTCAAACAACTAACCGCGACAGAGTTCTACGTTTCTTATTCAACGGGAAATAATTTATGAACGCAATTCCGTTCTATCTGCCGGTCACCCCTTACAGGCCTTGCATTTCTTTTTTTTGCAGTTAACGTTTTTGCTATCGTAAAAAAACGTTCTTCATTAGTTTTCTTTGCAATCTTAACTGCTCGATACTAGTAAATGAAAAACTTTAAAAATATGATTTTGCTCTGCACCAAAGGAATGGACGATTACCTTCAATATTTCTGCAACAGTACTACACAATATTCCAATATTCAAAATTTTGTCCAAAAGTAATGGACATGTAGATGCTTGCAGAAGAATTCAAAAAAGGTTTCTTAGCGAATGTTCAATTTCCAAGAGATGTTTTAGTCGTAGAAAGCTTGTAGCAGATCAAATCGCCCGAGGCACTTGAAGTTATACATTGTTGAACGGCAAGAAAATGTGCACTGATATGGTTTGCCCCACTACAGAACTAGGCATGCAAAGGCAAGAAAAGCTGTCGGAATAGTAGCGCACCTGCATCTTCGCTGAAGGAGCTCATTTCGAGAATACCCAGTTCTCTAGGCACTTGGTAGTGCTCAGTGCTGCAACCATCTAAGAGACAAGCTTCTGGGCATTTTCTAAGCCAGGAGACCCGAGCAGATAGGCTAATAAAGTTGAAATAAAAATGAACATTTTTTCCGGCTCGAGGACATGCAACTTGGGTGCAAGATAGCGCCTGGCTCTATCAGCTCCCGTGAGTTCGAAATGGGGAGCGAGCCCTGATTATTCCCAAGTCATGAGTCGAAGTGAGCAGTAAGGCATCGTCAGGGGCTGAGCCAGAATGAATCGTGAGTGGGAGGGAGCTGCAAACGAGTTATGAGCCTCGAGCAGTTTGAATTCTTGATTTTTTTAGGGTTTTTTGTGAGTATTAATTCGAGTGAAATACAATAAGAGGACTAAATCTGGCTGGTTGGAACGAAACAGCGAAACAGCGCTGTCAAACGGAACGAGAGGAAAGAAGAGACAAACGCAAGCGCTGACTAGCAACCAAACGGTTTATCGCCAAAAAAAATGAGGTGGCAATAAATATCGCCAGGGCAAGCCAAATCACAGGGGGGAAGCAAATGTGTCACAACCATGATCGTGACCTGCATCCGGGAGCTATCAAAACTGTCACTGATTAAAAAAATGCCAGCTCCTGTGGGAATAGAGCCACGGACGATTGGCTCTATTCCCACAGGGACTTCTCCTTGTAGATGTTGTTTGTCACGACGACAACAGCTCTCTCCTGGTCCGACTGTAAGAGTATGACGCCTGCGTCTTTGAGGGCTGATACTGCAGCATTTAGACGTCTTGTGCTTCCTTTCCTGACCTCCTGGAGAAGGGATTCTATGCCATCCTTGATATATCTGCCAGCTTCATCCGTTCTTGCGCCCCTGGCAGCGCTTCTAACAAGAAAGAGGAGTTCCATTTTGTTGAGTCGCGGATGCTCAGAGTATTTTGGCTTCAGCATGAGAAGGTTGTTCACTTTAGAGGGGACACTTGCATTCCCAACACGACGACGTTATGTCGAGGTGTGGTAGGAGGCCATCTTCGGCGAGGGAACCAAGGAGGAACCTGGCGCCAAATGAATTCCTCCGTTTGCGAAGCTACACGCAGGTCTTGACACAATCTACTATTCCCTCCTGAACGTCCCTCCTGATTTAGAGAATATGAGATGGTGTCAAGGCCTGCGTGCAGCTTCGCGAAAGGCGTAATTCATGTGGCGCCAGGTTGCTCCTTGGGTCCCTCCCCGATGAAGGCCTCGGAAGGTTGCGCGCAAACTAAATAATAAAAACATTGCGTGCACACCGTATGTTCACAAAGTATCGCAAACCAGAAAAAGATTGTGAGCAGAGCCGGCGTGAAGCTATTTTTTCCTGCCAGGAATAAGTTGGGATGGCTGCGCAAGGTAGTGAACCAAGAAATTAGAAAAAACGTGTCGGAAGAAACACCGAAAATAATTTGTCAACTGCTGCTGAGGTGTTGTTAGTTCCGCTGTCATGCGGCCGATTTTACATTAGAAAGACTGGACGGTGCCTGAGTGAGTGACTACGCGAACACGAGAAAGACAGAAAATCGTTCCCACCGAACTAGCATAGCCGCTTATTCCGCCCATTGGAAAGCCTGTGAGGAGTTTTTGAACCTAACCACCATCATGGCCAAATATAAAGATCAGACCTCACGCCTAATATCAGAGGTTTCTCACATACGTGAATTATGTGACACATTTCTCAGCGAATCGTCGGTGGCTCTATTCCCGCAGGAGCTCTCCTTTCGTAAGCGGTGACGGTTTTGATAGCTCCCGTATGTATGTCACGACCGTGATTGTGACGCATTTGCTTCCCGTCTGTGATTAGGCTTGCCCTGTAGCTATATATATTACCACCTTTTTTATCAGTACTGGTTAACCACCCTGCCTTTCCTCTACCACTTCTCTCTCTTTCTTTTTTTCGCTATAAACCTTGTGGTTGCTAGTTAGAGCTTGTGTCTGTCTCTTCTTTCATCTCGTCCCTTTTTTCAGCGCTGTTTTGACGTCTCGTTTCAGTTTGAGGGAGCGCATAGGCTGACCGAGCTTTTCTGAGTGAGCCTTACCCCCGTATTCACAAACTGGCCTTACCTTTACCTTACTTTAACGCGAAGGGCGACTTTCAGAAAGGTCATTGAAAGTGAAAGGTAAGGGAAAGGCCAAGCTGTGTTTCAGAAATCCACCTTTCGGCAGCCTTACGGAAAGCGCCCTTGCCCACAGAAGTAAGAGGTATGGTAACGAGGCTAAAGAAATATTAATGCTTGTCGCATCAGTGGGTGTACTGATAACTTGTTTTGTATACTATAGAAAGCAGTTAAACTTATACTGGAGCTGTCATAATCATTCAGTAGACGAAATTAACTAGCCTGGCTCAAATTTTCACGCATCTCTCCTCTTGGTCCAGCCACAGTGATAGGCAGCCGTCGCTACAAGACGCTTTGTTGAGTCGACGTCGGTGTTTGTTTACTTTAGTGTGCCTCTATCGTGGTGTGTTGTGCTTGTGCGCGTTTGCCGTTTTGCGCTGAATGTCAAGAGTGTACCTTTTCTGAGGATTGTTGACAAATACGTGGATGCTGGTAGAAGGGACAACAGCGATACAAGGAAATTTCATCCCATAGCTGCTTTGCTGCCGCTGCCTTGTGCGGCTCGGCCTTGGCTTTCGCAAAGTCCACTGCTGAAGGCGTCGCGCAAATCGGGCATATCTTTATTTTATTATGGGATAGGCTCACAGTGAAAGGTGTGACGACAGTAGTATTTTTATTATAGCGCTGGCTTGTTCCGAAGCGCCCTCAGCTGCGGCATCGATGCGAAACTAGCTAGGCTTAGCGACGAGCAGGGCAGTCAGGAAGCAGCGTAGTCCGTCGCCCGACGCGCCCGCAGGCGGTGTCGCTGCCGGAAGGTGGGCTCTTGCGCGGGTATGCTGTCATTGCTCGAATATTGCAGACAGACTTTCTGATAGCATGGCTGTTTTGTTTTTTCTGGTGCGAACGTGAAGTACACCAAGCCAGCTGGCCGGCCGGCCTAGCTGAATCCCGTGCGCCGGTGTCAAAAAATGAGCTGAAGATTGCTTTTGACGTAAATAATAAAACATGGGATATAAAAATGTGAAAAATATATCATTTTTGTAGAGTACTGGCCAATACTGAGTTGCTGGTAAAAGTGACAACTGTGATGCGAGCAAATTACTTGCGAGAACCACCTCGCAGCTTCTGTTGGCCCGCCGTTGCGGTCCGCCTCGCTTTGCGTCCGCCAGCTCCGGTGCCGAAGCCGTCGTGCAAATCGACCATATCTTTAGTTTATTGTGAGATGTAGCTGTTGACAGCACAGTGATATCTATAGTGCGCCATTATTACAGAGCAGGCGACTTCTGAAGCGCTGTGCGCTGCTGGATCGATGCGAAACAGGCTATAGGCCTAGCGGCGACCAGGGCAGCCGGGAGCAGTTCGTAGCGCGGCGTTAACGCGGGTGGTGCTGTAGCCGAAAGCTCGCTACTTGCACAGGCATGCTTTGTCGCTGCTCGACGATAGCAGGCAGTCTTTCTGATAACATAGATGTTTTGCCTTTTCCGGTGCGAACTTCAAAGCGTGACACCTGCCGTGGGCGGCGCTTGAGCCGAGCTGCGCATCGATGCTTGCCGATCGGTGTTTCCATGCTTGCAGTGGGGCGGCAGTTTGCAAGCGGCGACCAGCGCGGCGCACCGACGAAGTTTTCGCACATGTCTCTCCTGCTTTAGTTTTAGCATTTGTTCGGTTTAGGGAAACTGGACCAGTGCCGGATTACGGCAGATACAATCGATACCACCGGTAAGGATACATCGGCAGGGTAGCCGGCGACAACTTGGAAAGTTCCCGCACCGTAAAATCGAATGGTGGTGAGCAGTCGCAGCAGCAGCGGCACGGGGCAACCTCGTTCGTTAGGCCAGCAGTGCAGCGGCAGCACAGGCATGAGTTCCAGCACAGCAGGCTTCGAAAGGCGGTACCTCGCGAGAAGCTCATCGTCGAAAAGCTCCATCGGGTACTGGCGATTCCTCAGCACTCGCCGTGCCGGCTTCGCACGATGGGGCACCTGATCGATTACTTCCATTAACTCCGTGAACTTGATAAATCGGAAAAGCGGTCGTCGATCGTACTCGGTTGCCATGTTGAATTGACGAAAGCAGCTGTTAAAGGTAGGCCAGGGGCTACCTTTGCGAACGCGCCCTTTCCGAGGGCGAAAGGGCGGCTAAAGGTGTAGTTAAAGGGCAAGGTTGGTTTCTGAAACCCGGAAAGGAGCCGTAAAGGTAAGGACCTCGAAAGGGAAGGTAAAGGTCGGTTTGTGAATACAGGGGTTAGTGAGCACTCGTGGTTGTGCTGAGATGCGGCCCACACTAGGGGGGAGGGGAGACAAATCAGGAAAGCAGTAAGAAATATTTTGCCGCCATCGCTCATATCCTCTGCAAAATGGTTATAATACTGACATTAGTAAGCAGGTGCAAAACCTCAAAGCCGTAGTTAAAGGTTAAAGCGGTACAAAGTTTCAGGACGAAATGACCAACATAGATGACTGCTTCCGAGCCTTCACGTTAGCGTCTTCGTTCGGAGTGGAAACAAGGATTATCTGGAATTGAACATGACGATGAAGCCACTCACCCACCATCCCCTTCAAAATGCCAGAGCTTATAAAGCACTGAAAAATGTGGCAAAAACAGCAACAAACGACGGCACATAATCTAGCAATCTTCGCTACTTGCCAGGACAGACCTCTGGCTTAGGTAAGAAAAATGAAATATGTACCAAGGCCTAACTACTGAGAGCAAGTGTTCATTGCACGCAAAAACCGAAGCTGATGAGAAATTGTGTGAATTGTATAGACAAAAGGAAACTTGAGCCCCCTAGGCTTTTTCATAGACTACTGAAAATCGCCGCCAAATTGTTAAAAAAACAAGTATTTCCAACGCTTCTTCCATTCTTATGAGGTCTTCTGTTAAGACATGCCAATTTCCACGAAAGCTTGCTACGATATGCTTCCAGCATATGCAAACTGCAACGCCATAAATATTCTTTCCTTCGCTTAAGAGGGCTATACTAACTTCAGAATGTTTAAAAAATTTTGTTCAAAAGCCTTCTCCACAAAATACACAAATTTTTAGTGCACTGAATGCAGTGGCGTATACTGGAATAATTATGCATTTCAGCGCACTAAGCTTCTTTGCTTATACAGGCTGTTTAAGCGAATTCGAACCAGTAATTTTAAACGTAGGCTTCTCCGATTGCAGAAAGGGCTTTTTCAGAATTTTAATGCTGCTGTTCGCGGACATCAGCAAACAGGTTCATCAGGTTAACTAGTAGGTTAACTTTAACTATTTTCTCTTAGTTAACATTTATCTATACCAATTGAGCGCCTAGATGCAATCGAAGATTTGATGCAAGCTGGTACGTATTATGCATAGAATTTCGAAAAAAAAATTTATTTTGGCACTGCGATTTAACACATGCTGGCCTTTGTGGGTGCTCTTCAATCATCTCGCCTCTTTTGAGGATTCCACAGCGCCCACGACTTCACGTCACTCTATGGCGCACAAACCTTTACATTGGCTCTCCCGTCTGCTCAGGACCAGCAAGCAGCGGTCAGTGCTGCAGTGCGGGCCTGAGATAGATTTCACGGGTATCGAATGCGTTTCAGGCTAGTCGTTTAGGGAAGTCTTAGCATGCAAGGCAGGCACATTCTCTTAGACTAAACGTTTTTTGGTAGGCTTATCATGGCGTTTACGACGATGTCTGCGGCTCACCGAAATGTAAAACGAGCGCAGTCTTTGCCCTTGATGTCATGTGAAGACCTACAAAAGCAAATGTCATTGAGGTGCTGGCTGTTTTAGGGAGCTGAATATACAGAAGTAGAGAATGAACTGCTTCCCTTACACTTGAAGACCCCAGCGTCCCTTGCTCAGATACTCGCATGTGGGAGGGTGCGAATGTAAGGTACAAATAGCGAATAGATTGTCCTGCTATTTGATGTGCTGAACAAATTAAATATTCTCGATTCAAAATTACTCGAAACCCCTCGAGTGCGATATTAAGTTTTGGAAAGGTTTTAGAATTCTAGTCACGAAGTTCGAATCGAGCACGCCGTAATTTTCTTCTTCAGCTGTTCCAAAACCAGGGCGCACTCGTCCTCCGCACACCATGCTGCCGCGATTGGTAAGTGCGTTCAGCGCTTTGATGCGGTGCCTCCATGCTCTATAACTTCCTTCTTAAGAGCTAACACGTGACACTAGTTTTGTCCCCGCCGTCGCGCCAGTTCAAAATGTATTTTTTCCATGCACATGACACGATGCCCTCACACAGTAAATATACTGGCTTTGTGTTTGGTTCTTTCGCGCCCCCTAGACGAGATCAGCGCAGCGACTTTCAGAAGCTAAAGCTCCATGTGCGCAAAGAAACCTGCGACGTGACAAAGCAGCGAGGCGAGAACCGCAGCCATTCGCTCTGTCGCTTAGTGAAGAGGCCTCATGCAATGCACCTCAACATAGGTGACGTGCAACAGGGGAGAAACTCAACACTGATAAACACAACACATAAAAAAAATAAACATTCCCCTATGAACCTTGGTTTCGGTGACTGTTGGCTCCCTAAATAAGTTTGTCAAACAATCCCCTCATTTCCTTTACGTTGTCTGCTAATAACTCAACGAGCGTCTCGGTTCTGGCAGTCTTTATGCCATAGGTAGCATAAGAGGGCTCTCGCACAGTTTCCGCCCTCGCCGTTAGATGACGTTCCACATCAAACTCGCGGTATTACAGGACGTGCTACGTCCGCCGCTATGGACGAGGGTGGCGCTGGTGAACACGCTCAAGGTTCGCTTACACCCAATAAACATAAATACCCACGAGAGCAGCAGATTGGACCGCCGTCGCCGTCGCTGAATTGGCAGAGCACCGGATGCGATATTCGGAGGTCGTGGGTTCAGATCCCACCGGCGACATGGTTGTTTTTTCTGCTGGTTTATAAGTAACTTTCTTTAAACCAATTGTTTGGCATTAGAAATTAAAAAGATATAAAAAACATTCCCCTAGGCACCCTTGTTTCGGTGACTGTTGGCTTCCTTAATATGTTTGTCAAACGAGCCCCTCATTTCATTTGCCTTGTCTGCTAATAGCTTAACGGGGGTCTCGGTTTTGGCAGTCTTCATGCCATAGGTAGCATAAGAGGGCTCTCGCACAGTTCCGCCCTCGCCGTTAGATGACGTTCTACGTCACACTTGCGTCATTACAGGACGTGCTACGTCCACCGCTATGGACGAGGGTGGGGCTGGCGAACGCTCTCAAGGTTCGCTTACACGCAAAACATAAATACCCACGAAAGCAGCAGATTGGACAGCCGTCGCCGTAGCTCAGTTGGTAAGAGCACCGGACGCGATATTGGGAGGTCGTGGGTTCAGATCCCACCGGCGGCATGGTTGTTTTTTCTGCTGGTTTATAAGTAACTTTCTTTAAACCAATTGATTGGCATTAGAAATTAAAAATATATATAAAACATTTCCCTATGCACCCTTATTTCGGTGACTGTTGGCTTCCTTAATATGTTGGTCAAACGAGCCCCCATTTCATTTATATATATATATATATATATATATATATATATATATATATATATATATATATCTTCTCACTGCAACTGCATTTTAATATTTGGACTCATGCCATTCAATTTCGCGAAAAGGCTGTCGCAGCTGAAGCAAATCAAGATTAAAAACATTCTACTGCGTTCTTCTGAACTGAAATCAAGCGAACGTTGTTAGGAGATAAGTAAATTGCTGGCTTGCAGTTTTTTTTTTATTACGCCGACTTAATATTCGTTGATGTTAATTAAATAAAATTTTAAATATAGCTTTGAACTCCTGGCCATGAGTTTCAAAGTTGTCGAATGCCACGAAAACGCGTTGACCGAGGTGCTTCAGATGAGGAAGCTTCAGTGCTGTCCTTAGCAAAAAGAAAAGCCCGCGAACTTAGGGAACGCCACGTGACACTGTGCACCGTGCGCCCGAATGCCCCGCGATTGCTGCCCTCTCATCCGCGACTTTGTATAGCGCTGCCAACTTCGATCCTTCTGCTCTGCGCACGACAGAGCTCCCCGTTGGTGTTGGTTGCAAGTAAAGCCCCAACGGCTGCTTACTACCCCAACAGCTGTTGACCGCAGCTGTTTTCCCATCTCATGGTGCCACGTGCCAATGTTGGATGCCGCAATAAAACCTAGGTCATGTCAGAACACTGTCGCGCGAGTCTATTTAATAGCCTATTCTAATCGTCAGTTCAGAGTGGAAATCTGAAGCCGTGAAGGCGCACTAAATTCGTCTCGGCGAATAAGAACTCGTGATTTGAATCCAAATCGCCAATTGACGCATGCTTTTCGGTTTTATAGAGAAAACAAAGGTACTACAAATTGCCGATTGGAATGCTCCATTAATCATTATCGCCATCAAGTGCCTGCAGTAGCAGCATGCTGTACACAAAACGACTGGATTTATATGCAAAGTATGAGAAAATGCATGATGTTAATTGACAAAAGACAAAGCAGCGCTTTAAACATGTCCATTAGCTCAGTACTACTGGGTTTATCCAACACGCTGCTTGGTCGATCCTAAAAACTGGCGCGGTTCTTTGATGTCCTATTCTGCATAGCTGATGCCAGCACGATCTGTGTGGACACACGTGTCAGTTCAGCAGTAGGTCGTCATTGCCGATGTAGGACCGTTTGTCAAATTGAGCCTTCCATTGAACTCAAGGCGGTGATAATTCTTTTCCTTTCTGTAATCTAGTTTGATCCTTTAAGAGGATTGGGTCGGCTATTAGGAACGGCTGGAGGCCGGAAGGCACGAAGTAAGCTCGATATTTCTTCCAAGAAGTAAATGTGTGCTCCAGAATAGAAATTTTAAAATCAATGCGTATTATTCGTCTTCTTTTCAAGGGAGCCATAGCATGATACATTAACGCATCGAAGATGCAATTATTTCATAAAAATACTATTTCAAGAAAAAGTAAACATCGAATGCAGGGTTCATATTAAAAATAAAAAGACTGCTGAAATAGGAAACGACTCAGTTAAACGATCAGCGTGAGCCGGTGGCTGGGCGGCGGCGGCTCCGCCGTGCTAACGCCTTCCACGCTCTCGCTGCAGCATGGCTATCCTAGCACGAAGCTCCTCCGAGGCGGCACTTCCGGAAGTTTAGGTTCGCCCTCTAAGCTCTGTTGCTGGCGCTGCTCTCGCTTCGGCAATGACTTTGTGGAGAGTCGTCCACATTTAGCGAAGGAGTCTCTGAGGCCTGCACTCTAAGAAAAAAGGGTGTGAGAAAGGAGTAAAAAGAAGTTTTACAACCTTTAGAGGACCCTAGGAATAACTTTGCACCGGTTAAAAGCACGCTACTGATCACTTACCCCCTTTAGGAAACTTACACCCTACTTACGCTCTCTACCAGTGTTGATAACTGCGCTCCCTTTCTTGCCCCCAAAACAGCGGGGTGATTATACTTTGCTCGCATGCCGCGATGGGGCGCTGGTGGAGAATTTTGTGTGAAGTGCCTCGATGCGCGTGCCGACTTCATAGAGGGGCGGGAAAGAATTTATATAATGGTCGATTTCTCTTGTGTGGCAAATACATCAAGTAAAAAGATGAAACTTAGCAGTCTACGCTCAAAACGGAATTCAAATTCTTACATATTTTTTCCGTATACACTGTTTCTAGTACGATTAAAAACATTCCATGCTTTAATTTGACATGATGCGGCGATCAGCTCCAATGCTCACGTTCTATGCGCATTTAATCTGTGTCCGTTTCAAGCAGTGCATATTTCTTCCTCGCGCTCAGCTGCACGTAATGGCAAGATCGGCGGGCCCTGATTTAGTCTCATGATTAAACTTTCACCATAAGCTCACGCTCGTCCGTAGGACATTCGTGGTTTACATAATACTTCATTTTACGTTACGAGTGATAACGCAAATGCAATTTACCCTTGACAGCCTTGCCGTTAACAGGGCTGGGGGTGAGCCCAAGGAAATCTTTTACAAAGGAGCAGAGAGAAATAGGAAAATGCTGAGTGGCGCATATGCAGGTGAACCTACTGGTTTGTGGGAAGGAGTCTTGGGTCCTCTGACGCTTTCTCCTCCTCCCTGGCAATGGAATTTTTTGTTTATTTCTCAATTAAATTTGAAAATGGCTTTTGAATGCTATACGCCAAGAGAAAAACAGAAAGCAGAAAACGTGCTTGTCGTAAATAATTATGGTGTAATCAATAAAAGAGTGCTCAAACTTTGTTATAGCTCACATTTCTCATGGAACACTCGCAAATTCCTGTAGCAAGGGCTGGGCAGGAAATAGGAGAAAGAAGGCGCCTTTGGCCACGTGTCACTGCAGCAATTAGTCCAAAATTTTTTTTGTCGCGAGTCCGCTTCTCCAGATTTTTAATCCGCTTTGTGCTGCTTCATTCTTTCGGCGAAGTTCCTGGTCTCGCCGATGTTCGAAGCCGAGCGCTATTGTGCTCCT